>NW_026616732.1:0-22259 GCF_000801105.2 Raphanus sativus | reverse complement strand
TTGGATCATGGGATCCAGGTTTGGGTCTTACAAGCTAGGTTAGGTGTTGGTGACTTGTGTGACACTCTTGCTCTTATCTATTTATTTCCTTTGTCAATACTCCCCCTCAAGCTTAGCCATACAGCATGGGTGAGCTTGGAGACCATGAACACATCCCTCATTAAAACCTTTGTGTGCAAAACCCAGTGGGACAAAAACACACCAAGGAAAAAGAGTAGATGTTTCATGGCTAAGGGGATCATGAACTGGACAGATCTATGAGTCCCAATCTTGGATGAATGAACTCACAGACCTTGGTGCTTGCTCCCTTGGTGAAGATGTCTGCTAACTGATCTTCACTTCTAGTGTAGCAAGGTAGAATAATCTTCTGCTCCACAGCTTGTCTAACCTTGTGACAATCCACTTCAATATGCTTTGTCCTCTCATGAAACACTGAGTTTGAAGCTATGTGAATGGCTGCCTGGTTATCACAGTGCATGGTGATTGGTGTTGTTGTTTCAATGCCCAAGTCTCTCAGCAGGTTCCTGATCCAAATCAGCTCACTGGTCAGCTTCCTCATGGCTCTATATTCTGCCTCAGCACTTGAAGATGATACCACCTTCTGCTTCTTACTCTTCCAAGTAACCAAATTGCCTCCTATGAAGGTGCAATAGCCAGTAGTAGACCTCCTGTCCACTCTATCACCAGCCCAATCTGCATCACAATACCCTACAATCTCTGTGCTCTTGTTGCAACCCATCCAAACACCTTGACCAGGAGCCTCCCTTAGGTATCTCAAGATCCTATCCACCATGTTCCAATGGTGAACCTTTGGTGCTTGCATATGCTGGCTCACTTGGTTGACAGCAAAGCAAATGTCTGGTCTTGTGATGGTGAGATAGATCAGCTTCCCCACCATTCTTCTATAGAGTTTGAAATCGCCAAATGGTGTATCTTCAAACTCCCCCTCACGCAAGATCTTGTAACCCTCTTCAAGTGGTGTCTTAGCTACTCTTGCTCCAAGCTTTCCTGCCTCATTTAAAAGATCAAGTGTGTACTTTCTTTGAGATAAGAAAAGCCCCTCTTTAGAGCGGCATATTTCTATCCCTAGAAAGTACTTTAGCTCACCCAAATCTTTAATATCAAAGCTAGACTTAAGGAAAGCTTTGGTAGAGATGATACCTTCCTTGTTGCTTCCTGTGATGATGATATCATCCACATAGATCAGAATCACCACAATTCCTTGCTTGCTTGTGAGAGTGAAGAGAGTGTGATCAGCTTCTGATTTTACAAACCCTCTTCCATTGAGAGTTGTACTCAGCTTGTGATACCAGGCTCTTGGTGATTGTTTTAGTCCATAGATGGCCTTCTTTAATCTTAAAACATTTCCTGGCTTGACCATGTCTTCCATACCAGGAGGTGGCCTCATGTAAACCTCATCCTCTAGCTCTCCTTGTAGAAAGGCATTCTTGACATCCATCTGCCATAAATCCCATTCCAAGTTTACAGCTAAGGAGAGGACAATCCTGATGGTGTGGAGCTTAGCTACTGGTGCAAAAGTATCCAGGTAGTCTTCTCCATAGACTTGAGTGTATCCTCTTGCAACCAGCCTTGTCTTCTTCCTTTCTGGTTGTCCATTTGCTTTGTACTTGATAGTGAAGAGTAGGCGACTTGTTACTGCCTTCTTGCCTTTTGGAAGTTGAGTTTCAAACCATGTATCATTCTTGATCATAGCTCCTATCTCATCTCCCACTGATTCTCTCCACTCATCCAGTGCCATTGCTTCCTCATAGGTCTTTGGTATGTAAGCTTCATCTAGGTGGGTGATAAATGCCACATGTTCTTCTGGAAAGTATGCCAAGGAGCAGACTGCTTGAGTAGGATGAGCCACTGCATTGCTGTTGAAGTATACTCTGGTGTTGGTCCAATTTGATGGATCTCTCTTCACTCTGGTACTCCTTCTCAATGGTTGAATCTGCTCTTCTACCACTGCTTCTTCCTGTCCTTGATCACCATCAGATTCTGCACCATCTTGATCATGTGTTGATGCTGAATCATTTTCTGGTGTTGATTCATGCTCACTGCCTCCCTCATGATCAGGATGGGCTGGCGTATCAACTGGTACTCTTTCTGCATCATCCTCAGCAACTGGTGTAGATGGTGATGGTGCTGGTGATGGTGCTGGTGCTGGTACTGGCGCCACACCACTGATCCCCAAACTCTCCAAGATGGTTCTCAGGTTGTTTGCTCTATCAGATGGTCCTTGTGAGAGATCTCTAAGATTTTCCCAGCTCTTCTCATCATAGTACCCCTTGGATTCCACAAACTTGACATCCCTTGAGACCATAACTCTTCTTGAATCTGGAATATAGCACTTGTACCCTTTCTGTGTGTGGGTATAGCCTATGAACATTCCCTTGACAGTCTTGGCTTCCAGCTTATTTCTCTGTTCTCCTGGTGTCAAGACATAGCACACACAACCAAACACACGCAAGTGATCTAATGGAGGTGTGATCTTGTTTAATACCTGAAAGGGAGAGACATCTTTGAGCACTTTTGTGGGGATCCTGTTGATCAGATAGCAAGCTGTAATCACAGCATCTCCCCAAAACCTCTTTGGAACATTTGTATGAAACATCATGCTCCTTGCAACCTCCATAAGATGTCTATTCTTCCTCTCAGCAACTCCATTTTGTTGTGGTGTGTATGGGCAGCTTGTTTGATGAATGATGCCATGCTTTGCTAGGTGTTGTTTAAAGGCATTGCTAGTATACTCCCCACCATTATCAGACCTAAATATTTTGATCTTGGAATTGAAATGGTTAGTTACATAGTTTTGGAAGTTAATAAAAGCTTCTAAAACTCTATCTTTGCTTTAATCAGTGTGAGCCAAGTGTATTTTGATTTCTCATCTATGAATGTCACAAAATATTTATGGTTTTCTCTAGATGCACAAGGTGCAGTCCACACATCAGAATGCACTAGATCAAAACACTTTTCATAAACAGTCATAGATTGAGGAAAAACAGATTTGCAATGTTTGCCAAGAATACAAGCCTCACAAGATTCATTCTGAAAAGATAAATTAGGTAACAATAAGCTTAAAGCTCTAGCATGGGGATGGCCTAATCTAGCATGCCATAACACATTACTAGCTAAAACAGAATTCAAAGCAGTAGATAAATCTGATAAATTGGTATCTTCAAGCAAATAAAGCTCTCCCTTGCTCACACCTTTTCCCAGCATCTTACTGGTCTTAATATCCTGAAAACAAACATCATTAGGACTGAAAATAACATTGCAATCTAGGTCATTAGTAACTCTTTTAACAGATAACAAGTTTGATGTGAAGGTAGGCATATAAAAAGCTTGAGAATCTTTGTTAAACAAGTTCAGATTTCCTACTCCCTCAATTGGAATTCTATCACCATTTGCAATCACAACACTACCTAGAGGAGGTTTAATATCACTAATCAGTCTAGCATCCTTAATCATATGGTGAGAAGCTCCTTAATCAATGATTAAAGGCCTAGCAGTGTGAGAAGCATTGTGTATAGAATTTAAAGCATTAATACTTTGGTTACCAGAATTTGCATTGAGGGCTTTGATCAAGGCCTCAATGTCTGACTTCCTGATGAATGCATCATCATGAGATGGCTGAGACATGGCGTGAGAGGTGGAACCACCAGTATGTGCTGTAGAGACCAAGGCTCTCCCATCATCTCCTATGCGCATGGAGTTTGATGCTGGATGCTCTTGGGCTCTTGCTTCATGTGCTCTGGCCTGGCTGTACTTGTTAGCTGAGACAGGCCTGAGATGAGGGTGGAGGATCCAGCAGTTGGTCTTGGAGTGTCCACTCTTTTTGCAGTGCTCACAAGATACTGCCTTATCTCCTCCTCCTCTTGGTTTATAGTAAGCCTTGTTAGCTGCTGCACTCTCCATCTTCTCAGCCTTGTGTACCATAGATAACTCTCCTTTCCCACCACCAAAGAGTCCATCTGAGCCTATCTCCTTTTGTAGTTGAGCACACACTTCATCATAGCTTGGAAGCTCCTTGTCTCTTAGTATGTGCCTAACCACATCAGTGAAGCTTGGACTGAGTGTGAGAAGTAGTCCAAAGACTTTGTCTGAGATTTTAGAGAACAGAATGTGTATAGAGAGATTAATGAGAGATTAGAAGAGGGAATAAGAGATTAAGAGCAGATTAGGAGAGATTTGGTTTTGAGATTCAATAGTAACTAAAGGGGAGAGATGTCGACATGATGAACTAGAGAGAGAGAGAGTAAGACTCAAAGTATGATTTCATTAAGTGAAGAGATTACAATATAAAGGAGAGAGCTGAAGAGGGTTTGCGCAAGCTAACCCACTATTACAAGCATGTGAGGTCAAACCACTATTCTAAACACTAGGCTGAGATGCTTTACATGCTTTGCTTTGCTTTAACCAGCCTGTAAAGCAAAACCTTATCCACAAACGGTAACAAGGATGGCGCGCCTCTCTTCCTTTGGTTAGATCACTGTGCTTTCCTTCTTCCTCAACCCAAGTGTTCCATAGTTTCATTTTAACCTTCTCACACTTGCATTTACCTCTTTTACCATGCAGTAACTTTATTTTTACTGCATGGTAACTTTTCACAAGTTACTCTTCTTCTCTTCTCCTCTTTATTCTCATCACTCTCCTCATCTCTTCTCACCACATTTCAACACTCCCCCTCAAGCTTGACCATGTGGAACAAGTCGAGCTTGGAAGGACCATGAGATCTTCCTCATTAAAAACCTCATCAAAGAAAACCCATTGGGACAAAACTTTGATGAGGGAAAAAGAGTAAAGACCTCATGATCAGGGGACTAGTGAATGGGTGTAAGATCAATGAGTCCTAACCTGATGTGTATGGACTCCATTGTCTTTTGTCTTGCTGCCTTGGTGAATATATCTGCCAACTGATCTTCACTTCTAGTGTAACATGGCAAGATAACTCCCAAGACTATCATCTGCCTTACCTTGTGACAATCAACCTCAATGTGTTTTGTCCTCTCATGAAACACAGAGTTGGTAGCAATGTGGATTGCGGCTTGATTGTCACAATGCATGGTCATTGGAGTTGCTTGCTCGATCTCCAAGTGCTTGAGAATCCCTTTGATCCACACTAACTCATTTGTAAGCTTCAGCATAGCTCTATACTCAGCTTCAGCACTCGAACATGAGACCACCTTCTGCTTCTTGCTCTTCCAAGTAACCATGTTTCCTCCAATGAAGGTACAATACCCAGTTGTAGACTTCCTATCATTTCTATCACCAGCCCAATCAGCATCACAGTAGCCAACCACTTCAGTACTCTTGTTGCATCCCATCCATACTCCTAAACCTTGAGTTCCATTGAGATACATGAGCACTCTCTCCACCATTCTCCAATGATGCTCCTTTGGTTGTTGCATATGCTGGCTGACTTGATTCACTGCAAAGCATATGTCTGGCCGAGTGATAGTGAGGTAGATCAGCTTCCCCACAAGCTTCCTATACAACTTAGGATCATGAAATGGCTTGCTATCTTCCATCTCCCCCTCTCTTGGAATCTTGTACCCATCTTCCATGGGCATCTTTGCTGTCTTTCCTCCATAAGCACCTGCATCTTTCAAAAGATCAAGTGCATATTTTCTTTGAGATATAAATAATCCTTCCTTAGACCTGCACAACTCAATCTCAAGAAAATATTTCATCTCTCCCAAGTCTTTTATGTCAAAGACAGACTTGAGATACTCCTTGGTTTCTTGTATACCTGTTTTATCAGAACCAGTGATGATAATATCATCAACATATACAAGAATAACAATGATACCTCCTGGTGTAACCAAGGTGAAGAGTGTGTGATCCAACTCACACTTTCTGAATCCTTTACCATTCAGAGTAGTGCTGAGCTTGTGATACCAAGCCCTTGGTGATTGCTTCAACCCATAGATAGCTTTCTTCAGTCTTAACACATTTCCTGGTTTTACCATCCCTTCCATTCCTGGTGGTGGTAACATGTAGACTTCATCTTCAAGCTCCCCCTGAAGAAAGGCATTCTTCACATCCATTTGCCATAGATCCCACTCAAGGTTGACAGCAAGTGATAGCACTACTCTGATAGTATGAAGCTTGGCGACTGGAGCTAATGTGTCTATGTAATCCTCACCATAGGTTTGTGTAAAGCCTCTTGCCACCAGTCTAGTCTTCCTCCTATCTATCTTACCATTAGGTAAATACTTTATGGTAAAGATCCATTTGCATGATACTGCCCTCTTCCCCTTAGGTAACTTGCTTTCATACATGGCATCTGCCTCAGCATTGACTGAATCCCTCCACTCTTGAATCAACATTGCTTCTTCATAGCTTCTTGGCACATAGCTCTCATCTAAGCTTACTTGAAAGGCACAATGTTCTTCCGGGAACTCAGCAAAGGAACACACAGCTTGAGAGGGATGCTCCACAGCCTGGGCATTGTAGTACACTCTTGTGTTTACCCAGTTGGAAGCATCTCTTCTCACCCGTGTGCTTCTCCTCAAAGGAACTGCTACTTGTTCCTCACTAGCTTCTTCTTCTTGTATCTGAACTGGTTCTCCAGCTTCCTGATCTCTTCTTGCTGAATCCTCTCCACTTTGGTCAGGAGAATCAGAGCTTTGTTCTTCTAGACCTTCAGCACCAATGCCTTGATCTTCTTGACTTCTTGCTTCTGATTCACTTCCCCCCTCATGATCAAAGTGGGATGGTTCTTCAGCAGTAACTGGTGTAGGTTCTTGTTGCCTACTCTGATCCTGGGACACTCCAATGCCAAGACCCTCAAAAATGTTTCTCAAGCTAGCAGCTCTGTCTGATGGTTGGGATAGATCCTCTAGTTCTTCCCAATTCTTCCCATCATAATACCCTTGCTCCTCCATAAACTTGACATCCCGAGACACCAAGACTCTTCTAGCATCAGGATCAAAGCATTTGTATCCTTTCTGACTAGTTGAGTAACCAATAAGCATAGCCTTGGTGCTCTTATGTTCTAGTTTGTTTCTCAGCTCCCCGGGTACCAGTACATAGCACACACACCCAAATGTCCTCAGATGATCCAGGCTTGGTTTACTCTTGTTGAGAACCTCAAAAGGAGATTGATCTTGAAGTATTCTGGTTGGCATCCTGTTGATCAGATAACAAGCAGATATAACAGCATCACTCCAATACCTCTTTGGTGTAAGTAAATGAAGAACAAAGTGATGAACAAGTGAAGAAGATGAACTCGTGAGAGAGAGAGAGAGAGAGAGAGAGAGAGAGAGAGAGAGAGATGTTGCAAAGTAAAGAGAGAGTAAAGAAGGATTTATTTCCTTGATTGATTCTGAATGAATACATACACTATTTAAAGACAAGTTAATAGACATCAGGACAAAGAGAATAGAATAAATAAATCATGGAGCCTGGCGTGTGATAGGGACAGCTCCTAAACGGTCTTCAGGCCACCACTCTCTAAGTAGAACATGTGATACTTCCTTTTTAATATTGTTTCTTGCTTGCAACATCACACAACGGCTCCTTTGACTTCTGAGCTGTGTATTGGCGAGTTTATACTTCCCTTGCCTTGCAAGGTAAGTTGTGTTGATGATTGATAACTTGAGATACAAGTCTTGTACGGACAGACTTGTTCTTCAGGTAACTATAAACCTTCATGCTTCCACTCGCCATATACTCATCTCTTCTCTTCCTCTTTATCCTTCATGTCTTTATGTCAATATTTGGAACACTCTTGTGGAACATTAGTGACCGAGCCACCTCCATGAGGTGCCTGTTCTTCCTCTCAGCTACACCATTCTGTTGTGGTGTATAAGGGCAGCTAGTTTGGTGTAATATCCCATGATGAGCTAGGTGATCTCGAAATGCATGGCTTGTATACTCTCCACCATTATCAGACCTGAAAATCTTAATCTTGGCATGATAATGGTTAGTTACATAGCTTTGAAAATTTTTAAAAGCATCAAGAACCCTATCCTTTGATTTAATGAGTGTTAACCAGGTGTATTTGGATTTTTCATCAATGAAGGTTACATAATATCTATAACCATCACGAGAGAAACAAGGAGCAGTCCAAACATCAGAGTGAATCAAATCAAAACAACTTTCATAGATAGTAGAAGATCTTTGAAACACAGTCTTACAATGTTTACCCAAAATACATGCCTCACACTCCTTATTCTTAAACATGACACCTGGTAACATAATGCTTAAAGCCCTATCATGAGGATGACCTAGTCTAGCATGCCACAATGCATCCTTACTGAGGGAAGAAACAGAATTAAAAGAAACAAAAGAACTAGAAATGGGATCAAGGTCTTCCAGCATATAAAGGTCTCCTTTGGTAGCTCCTTGCCCAATCAACTTACTGCTTTTAATATCCTGAAACTTCACATCATTAGGACTAAAGATAACATTGCATTGAAGATCATTAGTGCATCTTTTCACAGATAAAAGATTTGAAGTGAACTCAGGCATGAAAAATGCTTTAGAATCCTTACTAAACAGTTTCAGTTTGCCAATGCCTCTAATAGGGATCCGATCACCATTGGCAATCATAACATGGCCATGAGCAGGTTCAATGTCTTTTATCAACTTAACATCACTAATCATGTGATGAGATGCACCAGAATCAATGATCAATGGTTTATGCACATTTCTAGCAACATTAGTCCTAGATGATTCATTTCCTTTCAAGATGCTACCTAGCAGTCCTAATATCTTATCAGAGACATCAGGCATTGTAATAGGCAATGTAAGAGCAGCATAAGAGTAACCAAGAGTATGGTTATCTTTGTTACCAGACTCCTTGAGGGCTCGGATGAGTGATGCAATGTCAGCCTTAGTGATCAACTCCTGGTCCAACCCCTTGCCACTTAGCTGATGAGAAGCCATAGCTCTTCCTTCACTTTCACCCACATTCACAGTTGGACCAGCCCCGGATGAACTAGCACCAGTTGCTTCAGTAGAAAGGTTTGCCTTGGCTTCTCTATCTTTGTTGAACTTGCTCGGCTTCAGGTGGGGGTGGAGTAACCAACACTGATTCTTCTTGTGACCCGACTTCTTGCAATGCTCACAGTTCCCTTCATACTTCTCATACTTCTTGCCATTATATGCAGCCTTGTTGGCTTGCATCTCCTCGGCCTGATGAGCCATGGTAAGATCACCCTTTCCTCCAAAGAGACCAAGAGATCCCTCCTCTTTCTGAAGTTGTGCACACACTTCCTCCATGCTTGGGAGAGTAGGCGACCTTAAGATATGCTTGATGACATCTTTGTAGCAAGGATCAAGTGTCATCAATAGCCCAAACACCTGATCTTGTTCTCTTCTCTCCATGAGAGCCGACATGTCAGTGGTGTTGGGTCTTAAGCTTTCAAGCTCGGACCATAAAGATCCAAACTTCCCCATGTGTTTGGTAAGCTCCCCTCCATCTTGCTTCATGGAGTTAATGGCTCTCTTCAACTCAAACACACGGCTAATGTTGGAAACATTCCCAAAAGTCTTCATGAGAGTATCCCATAGGTGTTTGGGAGTCTTGCAGTAGCTGTAGGCTTCAAGAAGAGGTACCTCTAGAGATCCTTGCAGCACGGAAAGCACCATCAAGTCCTCTTGGATCCACTTCTTCTCCTCAGCATCCGCGAGAGCTTTTCCCTTCTCACCTTCTTCAGTTTGCTTAGCCACTGGCTTTGGTTCATCATCGGTGATGTGATCCCATAGCCCTAGCCTTCCAATGGCGGTTTTCACCAACCTAGACCACAAGAGATAGTTTGAACCTCCCTTGAGCTGAACTGGAACTGTAACAAGCTTGTTGTAGTTGTTTCCCTCCATCTTCTCTTGCTTGTATCACACGTGACCTGAAAAGCTTCTATCTTGCAACCACGCTTGAAGAACCACCAGAACTCAACCTCAAGACCACACAGACTCTCGGATAAGCTCCAATAATACCTTTAGTATAGTAACAAGTCTTCCCGAATCACCAAGAACACAAGAGAGAGATAAGGCAACAAGAACACAAGATTTGCGGAATGAAAATGAGGTTTCTCTCAATACCAAAGCCAACCTGGCTCTGATTGTAAGAATTAAAGATTAAGAGTGAAGATTGATGAGAATGAGTAACTAAGAGAGTGAGATTGAGAGAATCCGAGAGAGAGTTTAGTGAAGTGGTTTCATTGTTTCTATTCACTTGACTACAAATGGTTCACATACAACATAGATATATCGACATTCTGAGCATAAGAGAACAAAGGAGAAACACATAAACAAATGAGAGAGAGAGAGAGTCGCCTGGTCTTGGATAGCGACCTCTCATGAACGGCTCCAAGGCAAGAGTGAAAACATTATTAAACTCTTGCCGACATCCTCCTTCTTGTCTTTACTCTCCAACGTCTCTCTCTTCTTTCAAACACATCAGAGGCGACTTGGGAAGGATCTTCTTGCTGTTCAAGTCTCGTTTACAAGTTGTAGTGTTGCCTTGTCTCACAAGTTGTACGACCATACTTGTGTTCCAAGGTAACACCACTTCCTTGTATCATTTGAATCTCTTCTTCTCCTCTGATTACTCTTATGCTTCTACGCTTCATCTCAACACTCCCCCTCAAGCTTGACCATGTGAAACAAGTCAAGCTTGGAAGTCATGAAGCATTCCCTCATTAAAACCTTAGCATGGTAAAACCTCATGGGACAAAAACCACGCCAAGGAAAAAGAGTAGAACACTTCATGAAGGAGAGAATCAGTGAGATGATATGTCTATGAGTCCAAGCTTTGAATGGATGAACTCACAGACCTTTCGGCTTGCAGCTTTGGTGAAGATGTCTGCCAGTTGCTCTTCACTTCTGGTGTAACATGGCAGTATGATGCGTTGCTCCACTGCTTGTCTGACTTTATGGCAATCAACTTCAATGTGTTTGGTTCTTTCATGGAACACATTGTTGGAGGCTATATGGATGGCTGCCTGGTTATCACAATGCATTGTGATGGGATCTTTGCTTTCAATTCCCAAATCCCTTAGCAGGTTCTTCATCCAGATTAACTCACTGGTGAGTTTCCTCATTGCTCTATACTCAGCTTCTGCACTAGAGCATGAGACTATCTTCTGCTTCTTGCTCTTCCAAGTGACTAAGTTGCCTCCTATGAAGGTACAATATCCAGTAGTAGACCTCCTGTCCACTCTGTCTCCAGCCCAATCTGCATCACAGTACCCCACTATCTCAGTGCTCTTGTTACACCCTAGCCATACTCCTTGTCCTGGTGCCTCTCTTAGGTATCTCAGAATCCTTTCCACCATGTTCCAATGGTGCATCTTTGGCGCTTGCATGTGCTGACTGACTTGGTTCACAGCAAAGCATACATCCGGTCTTGTAATGGTTAGATAGATGAGCTTTCCCACCATTTTCCTATAGTTCCTGACATCTCCATATGGCTTATCTTCTATCTCCCCCTCACGCATCACCTTGTATCCTTCTTCTAGTGGTGTTTTAGCAGCTCTACTGTCAAGATCACCAGCTTGTTTTAACAGATCCAAAGTGTATTTTCTTTGAGATAGGAACAGCCCTTCCTTAGATCTGCAAATCTCAATCCCTAGGAAGTACTTGAGCTCTCCCAAGTCCTTGATGTCGAATGTTGCTTTAAGAAATGCTTTGGTTGAGCTGATCCCTTCTTTGTTACTGCCTGTGATGATTATATCATCTACATAGATGAGTATAACAATGATCCCTTGCTTGCTGGTCAGAGTGAACAAGGTGTGATCAGCCTCAGATTTTACAAAGCCCCTTCCATTCAGTGTTGAGCTCAGCTTGTGATACCAGGCTCTTGGGGATTGCTTCAGCCCATATATTGCTTTCCTCAGTCTCAAAACATTGCCAGGTTTGACCATGCTTTCCATTCCAGGTGGTGGGCGCATGTATACTTCATCTTCTAGTTCTCCTTGTAAGAATGCATTCTTGACATCCATTTGCCAAAGATCCCATTCCAAATTCACAGCAAGGGAGAGCACAACCCTTATGGTGTGTAACTTTGCTACTGGAGCAAACGTTTCTAGATAATCCTCACCATACACTTGGGTGTAGCCTCTTGCTACTAGCCTGGTCTTCTTCCTTTCAGGTTTCCCATTAGCTAGATACTTGATTGTGAACAAAAGCATGCTGGTCACTGCCTTCTTGCCTTTGGGAAGTTCACTCTCAAAGAAGGTTCCATTCTTCTCCATAGCCCCCATCTCATCCTCCACAGACTCTCTCCATTCATCTATCTCCATGGCTTCTTTATAGCTTCTCGGAATGAATTCTTGATCCACATTTGCCATAAAGACTTGGTGGTTCTCGGGAAACTGAGCTAGAGAGCATGTGGCTTGGATGGGATGAGCCACGGCTTGTGAGTTGAAATACACTCTTGTATTCACCCAATCTGTTGGCGGGCGTCTGATCCTCTCACTTCTTCTTGGTGGTTGCGCTTGAGCTGGTTCTTCTAGTGTTGTAGCCTCATTATCCATCTGATCTCTGCTACCCACTGATCCTTCTGGTTGCTCTGCTTGATCATGAGAAACTGAGCTTTGTGGTTGTATCTCAGTTACCTTCCCCCCCTCAGGATCAAGAGGAGCATCCGCAGCAGCTTCATTACTAGGACCCTCCTGGTCTCTATTGCTTGTGGAACCCTCCTGATGAGGGCTTGACTCAGCTGTTGTATTCCCTCCTGGTATACTGATGCCAATGCCCCTCATAACTCTTCTCAAGTTCTCGGCCCTATCTGATGCTGATTGAGACAAGTCTTTTACTTCATCCCAACTCTTTTCTGCATAGTAGCCTTTGGACTCAACAAACCTCACATCCCTGGATACTAGAACCCTCTTGGTATCTGGCACATAGCACTTATATCCTTTTTGGTGAGGAGAGTAGCCTATAAACATGGCTCTGGTGCTCTTTGGTTCCAGCTTGTTTCTTTGTTGTCCTGGAATCAAAACAAAGCACACACACCCAAATACCCGAAGGTGATCTATAGATGGACGATATTTGTTTAATACCTCATGTGGTGACTGATCTTGCAAGATTTTGGTTGGTATCTTGTTGATCAGGTAGCATGCTGTCATCACTGCATCGCCCCAAAACCTCTTGGGCACATTCATGTGGAACATCATACTCCTAGCAACCTCCATAAGGTGCCTATTCTTTCTCTCAGCCACTCCATTTTGTTGTGGAGTGTATGGACAGCTTGTTTGATGGATCACTCCATGCTTGGATAGGTGTTGTTTAAATGCGGTGCTTGTGTATTCCCCACCATTATCTGATCTCAAAATTTTTATCTTGGCATTGTAATGGTTAGACACATAATTTTGAAAATTTATAAACGCATCTAACACCCTATCCTTTGATTGAAGCAAGGTGATCCAAGTATACTTGGTTTTCTCATCTATGAATGTCACAAAATATTTATGAAACTCCCTAGATGCGCATGGTGCAGTCCAAACATCAGAGTGAATTAAATCAAAGGCACATTCATAGATAGTACTCGATTTAGGGAACACAGTTTTACAATGCTTTCCTAAGATACAAGCTTCACAATCTTTTTGAAAGGAAATACTAGGCAACATGATGTTCAAAGCACGAGAGTGAGGATGACCTAATCTAGCATGCCACATTACATCTTTAGGGAAATTAAAACATGAATTTAAAGCAAGAGATAAATCGGAAGCAAGCTTAGTGTCTTCAAGCAAGTACAAGTCTCCCTTGGTTACACCTTTGCCAAGCAACCTACTAGTTTCAATATCCTGAAACAAAACATCATTAGGAGTGAAGGTAACATGGCAATTTAAATCAGTGGCAACCCTTTTTACAGATAACAAGTTGGAAGTGAAACTAGGCATATAAAAGGCTTTAGAGTCTTTTTCAAATATCCTAAGATCACCCACCCCTTTAATAGGAACCAACTCTCCATTAGCTACACACACATTTCCTAGGGCAGGAACAATATTTTTAATCAACCCTAGATCACTTATCATATGATGACTGGCCCCTGAATCAATCACTAAAGGTTTGTTCATTTTAGAGCTAGCGATCGCATTCAAGGAATAGTCAATATTAGTAGCATGTAAAGAGGTACCAAAGATGTTACCAGAGTGGTCCTTGAGAGCCCTGATGAGAGCCTCAATGTCAGATCTCTTGATGGTATCATCAGGAGTGATTCTCAAGGTACTGGAGTTGCTTGATACAAGCGCTTTGCCTTCACCAGCTGGATTGGTGTTTGTGATAGCTCGTGTGGTGTTTGGGGTGCTTGGTTCACCCATCTCACCAGAGTAGTTGGCTCTTGCATCATTGTGAGGAGTCCTGAACTTCATTGGCTTGAGGTGAGGGTGGAGGATCCAGCACTTGTCCTTGCCATGCCCTTTCTTCTTGCAATGGTCACAAACCCACACTTTCTTGTCCTCCGGCTTGTACTGACCCTTGTTTGCTGTGCCTTCAGCTTGGTTCACCAACACAAGCTCTCCTTTACCTCCAAAGAGTCCCACCGACCCTTGTTCCTTCTGGATTTGAGAGCATACTTCTTCCAAGGTTGGTAGCTTCTCGGCCCTCAGCAAGTGTTTAATGAGGTCGTTGTAACCGGGGTTCATGGTGAGGAGCAAGGCAAACACCTTGTCTTCTTCTCTCCGGTCTTTAAGTATGCTTGGGTCCACAGTACATGGCCTCAGCATCTCCAACTCAGCCCACAAGGCTCGGAACTTGCCGAAATGCTGGTTGAAATCCATGTCTTCTTGGTGGAGTGAGCTAATGGCCCTCTTGACCTCAAACACTCTACTCAAGTTTGATATGTTGCCATACACCTTCTGAAGAGTGTTCCACAACTCTTTGGGAGTCTCACAGTAAGAGTAAGCTTCCAGGATTGGTGCGTCAAGGCTGCTTTGGATGATAGACAACACCAAGAGATCCTCCTGATCCCACTTGTCTTCGGTAGCAACCACAACTTCAGTACTGTCCCCTCCTTGGACAGTCTCTTTAGAGGGCTTGTCTTCTGTTATGTGAGAACAGAGACCTCTTCCTCCCAAGGCTGTTTTAACAAGCCTAGACCACAAGAGATAGTTTACACCAGTGAGTGTAACCGGAATGGAGACTTTGGATGACTTTTCCATTTTTGGCAAATTCTGGAGTGGTAAGTGAAGAACACTCAAGAACACAAAGAAATTTTGCTAAAAAAGGAAAGTTAAGAACAGAGATTATGCGGAAGTGAAAAAGAAATTAAGGTCTCAAGAGCAAGAAGCTCTGATACCATGTAAGAATTAAAGATTAAGAGTGAAGATTGATGAGAATGAGTAACTAAGAGAGTGAGATTGAGAGAATCCGAGAGAGAGTTTAGTGAAGTGGTTTCATTGTTTCTATTCACTTGACTACAAATGGTTCACATACAACATAGATATATCGACATTCTGAGCATAAGAGAACAAAGGAGAAACACATAAACAAATGAGAGAGAGAGAGAGTCGCCTGGTCTTGGATAGCGACCTCTCATGAACGGCTCCAAGGCAAGAGTGAAAACATTATTAAACTCTTGCCGACATCCTCCTTCTTGTCTTTACTCTCCAACGTCTCTCTCTTCTTTCAAACACATCAGAGGCGACTTGGGAAGGATCTTCTTGCTGTTCAAGTCTCGTTTACAAGTTGTAGTGTTGCCTTGTCTCACAAGTTGTACGACCATACTTGTGTTCCAAGGTAACACCACTTCCTTGTATCATTTGAATCTCTTCTTCTCCTCTGATTACTCTTATGCTTCTACGCTTCATCTCAACACTGATACCATGAGATTTTAGAGAATAGAATGTGTATTGAGAGATTAATGAGAGATTAGAAGAGAGAATAAGAGATTAAGAGCAGATTAGGAGAGATTTGGTTTTGAGATTCAATAGTAACTAAAGGGGAGAGATGTCGACATGATGAACTAGAGAGAGAGAGAGTAAGACTCAAAGTATGATTTCATTAAGTGAAGAGATTACAATATTAAAGGAGAGAGCTGAAGAGGGTTTGCGCAAGCTAACCCACTATTACAAGCATGTGAGGTCAAACCACTATTCTAAACACTAGGCTGAGATGCTTTACATGCTTGCTTTGCTTTAACCAGCCTGTAAAGCAAAACCTTATCCACAAACGGTAACAAGCATGGCGCGCTCTCTTCCTTTGGTTAGATCACTGTGGTCTTTTTCCTTTGTCCTCACACCTGTGTTTCATTTTAACCTTCTCAGACACTTGCTATCACTCCTCCTACTTTTACCATGCAGTAACTTTATTTTTACTGCATGGTAACTTTCCAAGACTCTCTTCTCTTCTCCTCCTCTTATTCTCATTCCCATCTCCCCTCTAACTCTCTCTCTACACACCAACATTTCAACATTGTAGCTTATACCGTCAAGTGCTCTCAAGTCGCCTCAAGGGTCATGGAGCTTGGCCTTAGCATCTCTAGCTCAGACCATAGCTGGCTGTACTGTGAGAATTGATAGTATTAGAGAATCAAAGGAGAAGATAAGCTGTAGACATCCAAGTTGAACAAGTAAAAGGAGTTTGAGAGAAGAAGTAAGAGACAAAGAGAATGTGAAACTCTTTTCTTGATATCATATTTGTTCATGTTACAATGTCTTTAAATAGACTGAAGAGATAATAATACTAAGACAAGTTGACAAGGTTAAACAATAAAGAAATGGCTCTGATCTTGCGCAGTGGCTCGTCCAGCCTTGTTGGATAGTGACAGGTGATAACGGCTCCTTCTCTCTTCTTCTCACCCGTGACTCTTTCCTCCAACGTCTCTCTGCTCCTTTGTCGATACCATCTCTCATTTGAATAACAACTAGCTCCCTTCCTTCTCAAGGTAACAAGTAACTTGACTTCTAAGCTAGGTTAGGTCTCTCTTAGACCAAACTGTACGGACAAGTCTACTTGCTTCCTTGATCATTCCAGGCGCTTCTCTTCATCTTAGCTATCACACTTATCTCTTTATTGCTTCATCTCAACACTCCCCCTCAAGCTTGACCATGTGGAACAAGTCAAGCTTGGAAGACCATGAAGCATTCCCTCATTAAAACCTTGATATGCAAAACCCAGTGGGACAAAAACATATCAAGGAAAGAGTAGAACACTTCAATGGCGAGGGGATCACTGAGATGAAAGATCCACAAGTCCAAGCTTTGAAAGAATGAACTCGCAGACCTTAGAGCTTGCAGCCTTGGTGAAGATGTCAGCTAGCTGGTCTTCACTTCTGGTGTAGCATGGAAGGATGATTCTCTGCTCAACCGCTTGCCTCACCTTATGGCAATCAACTTCAATGTGTTTAGTCCTCTCATGAAACACATTGTTAGATGCTATGTGTATGGCCGCTTGATTGTCACAGTGCATGGTGATTGGAGATGAGGTTTCTATGCCCAAGTCTTGGAGAAGTTCTGATCCAAATAAGCTCACTTGTAAGCTTTCTCATGGCTCTGTATTCAGCTTCAGCACTGGAACATGACACAATCTTTTGCTTCTTGCTTTTCCAGGTTACCAAGTTTCCTCCAATGAATGTGCAATATCCAGTGGTTGATCTCCTATCAACTCTATCTCCTGCCCAATCAGCATCACAGTAGCCTACTATCTCTGTGCTCTTGTTGCATCCCATCCATACTCCCTGTCCTGGTGCCTCTCTTAGGTACCTTAGTATCCTTTCCACCATATTCCAATGATGCATCTTGGGAGCTTGCATATGTTGGCTCACTTGATTAACCGCAAAGCACACATCTGGTCTTGTTATGGTGAGGTAGATAAGTTTTCCAACCATTCTTCTATAGTGCTTGACATCAGTGTATGGTTGATTATCAATCTCCCCCTCACGCATCACTTTATACCCATCTTCAAGTGGAGTCTTTGCAGCTCTTCCTCCTAGATCACCAGCCTCTTTTAGCAAATCCAAAGTATACTTCCTTTGAGATAAGAACAATCCCTCCTTGGATCGACATATCTCAATGCCTAGGAAATATTTGAGCTCTCCCAAATCCTTGATATCAAATGATGACTTGAGATATGTCTTGGTTGCAAGTATCCCTTCTTTATCACTGCCAGTGATGATGATATCATCCACATAGACCAAGATCACAATGATTCCCTTCTTACTGGTGAGAGTGAACAAGGTGTGATCAGCTTCTGACTTCACAAAACCTCTCCCATTAAGTGTGGTGCTTAGCTTGTGATACCAGGCCCTAGGTGATTGCTTCAGACCGTAGATGGCTTTCTTCAATCTAAGCACATTTCCAGGCTTCACTAGATGCTCTAAACCAGGAGGTGGCTTCATGTACACTTCATCTTCCAACTCTCCTTGTAAGAATGCATTCTTCACATCCATTTGCCAGAGATCCCATTCTAGATTCACTGCCAATGATAAGACTATCCTGATTGTATGGAGCTTTGCAACTGGTGCAAAGGTATCAAGATAGTCTTCTCCATAAGTCTGAGTGAAGCCTCTTGCTACTAATCTTGTCTTGCGCCTCTCCACTGTACCATCAGCATTGTATTTGATAGTGAAGATCCAGCGACTTGTTACTGCCCTCTTGCCTTTGGGTAGCTCTGACTCATACCAGGTGTCATTGATGATCATAGCATTACTTTCACAACCCACTGATTCTCTCCACTCAGCATGCTCCATTGCTTCTTCATAGGACCTAGGGATGTATTCCTGATCCAATTCCGCAATAAACACTACATGTTCTTGCGGATACTGAGCTAAAGAACACACTGCTTGTATTGGATGTGCTACAGCTTGAGAGTTGAAGTAGACTCTGTTGTTCTTCCAGTTTGATGCTGGTTGTCTGATCCTAGAACTCCTTCTTGGCTGTGCTTGATGTGGATTATCCTCAGATATCACTGGTTCACTATGCTGCTGGCTTGTACTCACAACTGTCTCCTCTTGAGTGTTGTGATGTTGCTCCCCTTGAGCTTGTGGCTCAGCTTGATCATGACTCGCTGAACTATCCTCTTGATGTGGTTCAGCTTGATTCTCCCCTTCAGGATCAAGGTGAGTGATTTCCAAGCTATCATCATCACCTCCGGACCCTTCTGGTGCTGGTGTTGTTTCTTGGACACCGGTTGACCTCTCACTAGGTATCCTGATGCCAAGGCTTTCCATAACCTTCTTGAGATTGCTGGCTCTATCTGAAGCAGATTGAGATAGATTTTCCAAATCCTCCCAATTCCTCCCATCATAGTAACCCTTGGATTCAATGAACTTCACATCCCTTGAGATTAAGACCCTCCTGGTCTCTGGTACAAAGCACTTATACCCCTTCTGATGAGGAGAATATCCAATGAACACTGCTCTAGTACTCTTTGGTGCCAGTTTATCTCGTTGTTCACCTGGAACAAAGACAAAGCAAAGGCAACCAAACACACGCATATGTTCAATAGAAGGTTTAGTGTGATTCAGTACCTCATAAGGAGATTGATCCTTCAGAACTTTGGTGGGAGTTCTATTGATCAAATAACAAGCTGTTGAGACAGCATCACTCCAGAAACGTTTAGGCATACTGGTGTGGAACATCATACTCCTAGCTACCTCCATGAGATGCCGGTTTTTCCTCTCAGCTACACCATTTTGTTGTGGAGTGTATGGACAGCTAGTTTGATGGATCATCCCATGTTTGGCTAAGTGTTGTTTGAATGCATTGCTTGTATATTCCCCTCCATTATCTGATCTCAATATCTTTATCTTGGCATTAAAATGATTAGTGACATAATTTTGAAAGTTTATGAAAGCTTCTAAGACTCTATCTTTGGATGGCAATAATGTGATCCATGTGTACTTAGACTTCTCATCTATAAATGTGACAAAATATTTGTGATGCTCTCTAGAAACACATGGTGCGGTCCAAACATCAGAGTGAATCAAATCAAAACAACTTTCATAAATTTTACTTGAACTAGGGAACACTGTTTTGCAATGTTTCCCTAAGATACAAGCTTCACAATCAGTTTTAAAGGAAATACTAGGCAACATGATGTTCAAAGCACGAGAATGAGGATGACCTAATCTAGCATGCCACAATACATCTTTAGGTAAATCAGAAACAGAGTTTAAAGCAGAAGATAAATCGGCTGATGACTTGGTGTCTTCAAGCAAGTACAAGTCTCCCTTAGTCACACCATTGCCAAGCAACCTACTAGTCTCAATATCCTGAAAGTACACTTGGTTAGGAGTGAATGTAACACTGCAATTTAAATCATTAGTCACTCTTTTCACAGATAACAAATTAGAGGCAAAGCTAGGCATATAAAGAGCTTTTGAATCCTTGTTAAACAATTTAAGATCTCCTATGCCTTTAATTGGTATCTTATCTCCATTAGCTATCATCACATCTCCTAGAGCAGGAACAATGTTTTTAATTAAGCTCACATCACTAATCATGTGATGACTTGCTCCTGAATCAATAACTAGTGGTTTCATCAATTTAGAACTAGTTAAAGCATTCATAGAGACATTACTCATAAGCGCATGGAGAGATGTACCAAGAGTGTTACCAGAGTTATCTTTGAGGATTTTGATGAGAGCTTCAATGTCAGAGCGCCTGATAGTCTCATCTTGAGTGTTCCTCACGGTTGAGCTGGTTGAACTGGAAGCTAGAGCCTTCTCTCCTCCATTTCCTGCTCCGGGTTCACCCATGTCGCCTGAGTAGTTAGCTCTTGCTTCATTGGTGCCAGTCCGGAACTTCTGTGGCTTCAAATGAGGATGAAGCAACCAGCACTTGTCTTTCCCATGCCCCTTTTTCTTGCAGTGGTCACACACCCACACCTTCTTGTCTTCAGGTTTGAAGTAGCCTTTGTTAGCAACACCTTCTGCTTGGTTTGCTATCACCAGGTCTTTCTTCCCTCCAAAGAGACCAACTGAGCCTTGCTCCTTTTGGATCTGAGCACACACCTCATCCAGAGATGGGAGACTCACTCCCCTCAGTATGTGCTTGATCAATTCATTGTACCCGGGGTTAAGAGAGAATAGCAAGGCAAAGACCTTATCTTGCTCTCTTCTCTCATTTAGTACATCCGGGTCAAGGGTAGCTGGTCTCAACATCTCCAGCTCTGCCCATAGAGATCTGAACTTCCCAAAGTGTTTATCAAACTCAGTATCCTCTTGACACAGGTTGTTGATAGCCCTCTTGACTTCAAACACTCGGTTAATGTTGGATACATTACCAAACACCTTTTGGAGTGTATCCCATAGCTCTTTTGAAGTCTCACAGTAGGCGTAAGACTCCAAGATTGATGCCTCAAGGCTGTGTTGAATGATAGACAAGACAAGGAGATCCTCTTGAACTCGCTTCTTGTCATCAGCTTCAGCTTGCACCACTTCTTTGCCATCCTCTCCTAGGACAGTCTTCTTCTTGTTGTTCCTGCCTTCTTCCACCACCTCCCAGAGTCCTCTGCCTCCAAGGGCGGTTTTAGTTAGCCTTGCCCAGTGTAGATAGTTAGCTCCCTTGAGAGTAACTGGAATGGTCACCATTCGTGAGTGTTCACCAGTAGAATCCATCAAGAACAAGAAGTTTTGAGTAAAAGAAGAACTTTGCTATTTTTGGCAAATTCTGGAACAGAAAAGGAAGAACACCTCAAGAACAAGATGAACTTTACCCAAAATAGAAATGAAAAATCAAAGTGTTTGCGGAAGAAATAGGTTTCAGGAGCTTAAAGCTCTGATACCATGTGAGAATTGATAGTATTAGAGAATCAAAGAGAGAAAGTTGTAGACATTGTGACAAGTGAGAGAGTTGGCGAGAGAGTGAGAGACAAAGAGAATGTGAAACACTTTTCTTGATATATTTGTTCATGTTACAATGTCTTTAAATAGACTGAAGAGTATAATAAACTAAGACAAGTTGACAAAGGTTAAACAATAAAGAAATGGCTCTGATCTTGCGCAGTGGCTCGTCCAGCCTTGTTGGATAGTGACAGGTGATAACGGCTCCTTCTCTCTTCTTCTCACCCGTGACTCTTTCCTCCAACGTCTCTCTGCTCCTTTGTCGATACCATCTCTCATTTGAATAACAACTAGCTCCCTTCCTTCTCAAGGTAATAAGTAACTTGACTTCTAAGCTAGGTTAGGTCTCTCTTAGACCAAACTGTACGGACAAGTCTACTTGCTTCCTTGATCATTCCAGGCGCCTCTCTTCATCTTAGCTATCACACTTATCTCTTTATTGCTTCATCTCAACACTCCAACTTTATGGATTTATTCAACTTCCTGGTTATTCTCCACTGATTACTGGTTCCAAATAAAG
>NW_026616731.1:0-22266 GCF_000801105.2 Raphanus sativus | reverse complement strand
CGGTAACTCAAGCTTCTAATGCTTTGTCCCCGTTTTGCATTTTTCCAGCTCGTAGACGCCGTCGCGTACTTCTTTCGTTATTTTGTAAGGATCTTCCCTTCTCGTTCCTAGTTTTCCTGCACCTTTTCTTTTGTTCCGCCGAACACTTTTTTAGGACTAGGTCTCCGATTGAGAAGCTGCGGTCTCTTCGTTGAATTTAGTAGCGAGTTGCGCTTGCTGGTAGTTTTGTCACTACAAAAAAACATGGATATTGTGACTAATTTTTGTGTCAAAATAGTTTGTCACAATATTGTGACAAATTGTTAACTAACTTGTGACCAAGTTATTTCGTTACAAAATGGTAATAATTTGGTCATAATATTGTGACCGAATGTTAAGTAACAAAATAATGTCACAAATAAGGACGAATTAGAGACGAAAAATTTTGTCATAAAATATTGCCTAATTTATGCGATCAAAACGTTATTAATTTTATTATTTCAATGCCTAAAATTTTTCCATCAACGTAGCCGTAATAAAACAGTTACTATTTAGTCATAATTTTGTGACAGAATTGAAAGTAACAAAAAGAAAGTCACAAACAATTACGAACCAGTGACGACAAGTTCAGTCTTAAATATTGTTATTGATTATGTGACCAAAATACGTCACTTATTTAAATGATTTATGTGATTAAAGATGACGACATCAACTGTTATGAAAGTGAAACAGGTTCATCACATTTTGTTATTATTTTAATTACAATTAGCTTAGTATATAGTAAAAACGTGATTAATAAATCATAAAAATACAGATTATCTACTGCCATAAGGAATTACTCCAAAAAGTCTTTCTTAATTCCAAAAACGAAGCCATTATCTCTCTGTGAACATAGGTTTCTTTAAAATATTTTCAGATAATAAAAATTAAGTCAGTATCTTTGTTGAATCGTCTTTATCATTAGAATGGAATTAAAATAATAACTTGCCTCATTAATTCATATCAATAATAACATGTGATATGTCCTATATATTAAATATTCTATGACCTAAGTATAAGGAGACATGTTTATCTTATGGGAATACAACAAAAAAAATTTTAAACTAATACTTTTAACAGAAATATAGAAACACGTGAGTAAAAAAATACAATTAGTTTTAGTTTTCTAATTAAATATTTTTGTAACAAACACCAATAATATAGAACAAATATCTTCCTCTAAGACGTATTCTTTGTTTTCTTCTTCCCGACCTAAAAAATTCAGCTCATCTCACATGGTTTTGTGAATTCCATATAGCACAATGAGTTCAAGTGGCAATATTTTCTCTTCGAGAAGTTGGATGTATAGGCGAATCAATCAAACGTCTAATGAAGTTTCCGAAGAATTTTGTCAGGGTTTGAAGAATTTCATGGAGTTTGCGATGAATCAACCACTTTTTTTAGAGACGGGCAAGCTTTTCTGTCCATGTATCAAATGTGAAAATGGAAAATTATGCCAAGAAGGAACAGTCTCGGGACATCTATATAATAGGGGGTTTATGCCTAATTATTGGGTTTGGATTTCTCATGGGGAAGACTATGCTATGTTCAACGACAATAGTTTTGTGCCTGAAGAAACAGTGAGAGATGATTGTCAAACAGAGGAAGAGAGTCCTTACGTGGATATGATTTCAGATGTTCAGAACATGGAAGAAGAACCTAACCTCGAGGCAAAACAATTTTATGATATTTTGGAGGCTGCTAAACTTCCAATATATGATGGGTGTACAAAAGGCCTCTCACAATTATCTTTAGCAGCTCGGCTGATGAATCTAAAGACAGATTATAATCTTCCTCAAAATTGTATGGACTCAATTTCACAAATGGTGAAAGAATATTTGCCAGAAGGTAACATCTCTTTGGATTCTTACTATGATACGAAGAAGCTTTTGCGGTCATTGGGGTTGCCATACCATAAAATTGATGTATGTCAAGAGAATTGCATGCTTTTTTGGAAAGATGCTGAAAATGAAGAAAGATGTCGATTCTGCAAAAAAGATAGATTTCGTCCTACTAAAAAGCTTGGAAGGAAAAGAGTTGCATATCGCCAAATGTTCTATCTATCGGTTTCTGATAGACTAAAAAGATTATATCAGTCGAGAAGTACTGCAGTACACATGAGATGGCATGCCGAACACTTGACTAAGGACAAGGAAATGTCTCATCCATCAGATGGAGAAGCATGGAAACACTTTAACGAGGTATTCCCTGATTTTGCAAAAGAGACAAGAAATATTTATCTTGGGTTATGCACAGATGGTTTCAATCCATTTGGTATGTCGGGACATAATTATTCGTTATGGCCTGTTATAATGACTCCGTATAATCTGCCTCCAGAGATGTGCATGAAACAAGAATATATGTTCTTGACTGTTTTGGTCCCTGGTCCTAACCATCCTAAGAGAAGTCTTGATATTTTTCTTCAACCATTAATTGACGAGTTGAAAGATTTGTGGTCTAACGGCGTTCAAGCATTTGATATTTCTACCAAACAAAACTTCTCATTAAAAGCTGTATTAATGTGGACTATAAGCGACTTCCCTGCTTATGGTATGCTTTCTGGATGGACAACTCATGGTCGGTTAGCTTGTCCTTATTGTATGGATGAGACAAATGCATTTCAGTTGAAGAATGGTAGAAAAACAAGTTGGTTTGATTGTCATCGGTGTTTTCTCCCATTAGATCATAGTTATCGGCGAAACAAGAAGAGCTTTACAAGAGGAAGGGCTGAGACTGGTAGCCCCCCTCAGTTGCTAACAGGTGCAGAACTTTGGCAGGGACATGTCAAAGGTTTGCCCAAAACAGCTGATTGTGGAGGAAATCATGGACGAATACAAGGATATGGTGATACTCACAACTGGCATAAGCAGAGCATTTTTTGGGAGTTACCTTACTGGAAATATCATAAACTTCGACACAATCTCGATGTAATGCACATCGAGAAAAACTTCTGGGATAATATCATCAATACCTTATTGAATGTGCAGGGAAAGACAAAAGATGATATTAAATCGCGGCTTGATTTGAAAGAGTATTGTAATCGGAAAGAATTGCATTTAACATCTGATGGAAAAGCTCCAGTTCCAATTTTCAGATTACAAGCTGATGAGAAAAAGACCTTTTTACAGTGGCTGAAAGAAGATGTTAAGTTTTCAGATGGATACGCTTCAAGTATATCCGGATGCGTTGATCTTGCCGGAGGAAAGTTAACTGGAATGAAAAGCCATGACTGCCATGTTTTTATGCAACGGTTACTTCCAGTTACATTTGCTGAACTTTTGGATAAGTCAGTACACGATGCTCTATCTGGTACGTATAGAAACATTCCATTATATTTACATACATGAAAAAGGAATTATAGTATTTCTTTAAACTGTCAGGTCAAGCGATGGAGTTAACTAATATGATTCTATTAGTAAAACATATATTAGAATAAGCGGCAATAGTATTTTAGTCGAGCGTGTGAACTCCACATTACGTTTTCTAGGGTAATGTTGTAGTTTTATAATTATTTTATGGTTCGGGTGTTTGTTTCAAAGGCAAGTTTTTGATTCTGTCGTCTTCTTCTTCCTTGTAGTTCTATAATTAAACTGACTTTTTGTGATTAAGGACATGCAGACTTAAAAAAAAAAACAAAAGAGAGGTAGACAGATTCTCTTTTGGATGTGATTAATTATTTGTTTAATCTCCATGCAAAGCTAGATTCTCTGTAAAGTTCACGTCTCTAAGGCTCATGTTGTTACGAAGTCTGTACTACAACTTATAAAATGCAATGACAGTTAATTTTTTTTTGCAGGGATTAGTTCATTTTTTCGGGATATTGGTGCAAGAATTTTACATAAAGATCAGGTCAGGAAGCTGCATCAGAATATTGCTATGGTTCTCTGCAATCTTGAGAAGATATTTCCTCCTTCTTTTTTTAATGTAATGGAGCATTTACCAGTTCATTTGCCATATGAAGCTCAACTTGGAGGACCTGTGCAATTTAGATGGATGTATCCTTTCGAACGTTACATGTACCACCTCAAGAAAAAGGTTAAAAATAAGGCTAAAGTAGAAGGCTCAATCGTGGAACAATACGTGAATGAAGAAATTTCAACATTTTGTTCTTATTATTTTGAGTCGCACGTCAAAACAAAGAGTCGTACAGAAGCTCGGCATTATGAAGGAGGTTATGATCAATATACACACCAACTTGGTGGTATTCCAGATATGTTTTCCGAACATGGGAGAAGTAGTGGTAAAGCAAAGGATATATGGCTTCAAACAAAAGACTACCATCATGCACATACATATGTTCTGCTAAATTGCGAACAATTAAAACCATTTGAAAGGTATGTAAGATCTATATTTTCTTTACATTTGAACAAGAGTAATTTCCTATAAAATTGGTCTTTCTAAAAGGGATTCCTCTACAGGTTGTTTGATGAGATCATGACTGCTGATCATCCAGGGATAAGTGATGATGATTTAATCACTCTTAAAGAAAAAGAATTCGCAAATTGGTTGCAAAAACATGTAAGAAATAAGTTGTTTTAAAAATAATTAATTTTGTTAAGGTTTTAATTTATCTAAAGTGTCTTGTATTTGTTGGGTGAAAACAGGTGGAGGATAACTGTATTGCTAAATCATATCCGGAATGGTTGCAGTCACTTGCTCATGGTCCAATGATAAAAGTAACTTCATGGCCAATTTATTTTTCTCGTGGTTACATATTTCACACATATGATCATGGGAAAGAAAAAAAAACTGCCAACTATGGAGTTTGTGTGAAAGGTACATCATCTTGTGGATCGAATGATGAGCCTGATTTTTATGGAATACTAAGAGAGATTTTAGAACTCCACTATCCTGGACCTGTTGATCTGAAAGTTGTGGTTTTCTTTTGTGACTGGTATGACTCAACCAGTGGAAGAGGTATCCGGATAAACAAGTCAGGCATTATTGATGTTAATGTCACAAAGCGCTATGGAAAATATGATCCTTTTATTTTGGCTTCACAAGCAGATCAAGTATGTTACGTTCCGTATCCGCGAGTAACTCGGAAAAGAGATCACCAATGGGAAGCAGCAATAGTGATACAACCAAGAGGGAGAGTTTTGGTTAAAGGGAACTTAGATTTTACTGCGATGCAGTCTGAGAATGATTCTCTAGCTATGAATGTTGATTCTGTGCAAGTCGAGACGTTAACAAATCTACATGGCCAAGCAGAGTACCTTGATGATGTCAGTGATAATGGTGAATCTGGATCAGATGAAGGTGGAAATTCAGATATTGAAGTGTCAGAAGAAGAGTCTGACTAAACTGGTCGTTGTTTGTCTTTTATTTTGATTTAAGACTTATATTTCAGCATTTTATTTTTACTTGTTACGTTTCGTTCTGTTAAACAACGATTTTTGGAAGTGATGAATTGACATGTTTACGTACGTCAAACTTTTTCTAACTTTTTTGTTTGAATTTACACATGTTTGTTTGTCTCTTTCTCTCTTTGGTCTAAATCTGATAGAGAGTTATTACAACAATTAGAAGAGGAAAAGGTATCTGAATTTACACATGTTTGTTTGTCTCTTTCACTTGACAAGGGAGAAGTAGAGAAGAGAATGGACCCATTCAGTCGTACCGTCGAGACATCGTCTTGATCACTTGATCACGATAGAAAATGAAATTCTTAAACTGAGACAACAAGGTCTAGTGCCAGAGGATGATGTTAGACTGTGGAAAGGGAAAGAGATATTTTCAAAACGATGTTTAGTACCAGAGACACTTGGGACATAACGAGAATTGTGGATCCAAGAGTTTGCTGGATAACGGGATATGGTTTTAAGGAGCAACACCCAAATACTCTGTTTTATCATGGATTACGATTCATAATCACTTAGAAACAGGTGACAAAGCAGTATTATGTATTGATCCTAAACAAGTATATCATTATCAGTCAACTTATAACTGGAGAAAGACGCGGTTGATACCAAGTCGTGTCGTAAGGTTTTGAACAAGTCGCTGTTGACCATGAGAGACAAAACAGAGACATAAAAACTTTACAGATTAACAAGACAATATATATATATTGTTAATAGTGATAGTCAGCGCCTTCGTATATATAAATATACACATTTACAGTGGTGCATGGTTTGGTCAAGAGCATAAAAGCATACTCTGTTCTGATTTTCATGTAAATGTAGGTTGAGTATCAAACCAAACAAACGTTACATACATAGTACAAGTGTTTTTGAGATGAATGATTTAACTTTTTTTCAAAGAAGAGAAAGAGAGGAATGTGGCGGTGGGTCGAAGAGTTCTAGTATACATTCACTACTGTTTTGTGGCTTGAAAGAAACTAACACATCTCTTGGGCAGCCATTATAAAACGTCATGCTTATAAACTCGTCATGCTTATATAATCGTGATTGGAGATGACTTGTCAATCTTTTTTTATAAGAATCATGGGTTCTGAAGCATTTTTCCATATTTTATATATAGCTTCTTATATAATATATAGGCATGGACACAATATCCGGACCCGAAGTACCGATCCGAAATCGACCCGAAAATCAGGATCCCGAACCCGATCAGACCCGGAGTAAATATTCAAATGGGTTCTAAATTGCTATATCCGAAGAACCGGTCCCGAACTCGATCCGAACCGAGAACCGAATGAGTACCCGAAGATATCCGAAATGTGAATATATGTATAAAAATATATGTTATAATTATATTAATAATTATTTTAATATTTTAAATTAATATTATAAATTAACAATAATAGTTATTTTCGGTACTTTCGTGTATTTTGGATAAAAGTTTACCCAAAAACTATATAGAATGGATATTTTTGGTTACTTTTGGTTATTTTGAGGGATTTAGATATAAAAATTTAAACCGAATCGGGTATTTTGGTTAATTTGAATACAAATAACCGAACCCATTTTAGATACTTTGGTTATTTGGTTATTTTTCAGGTTCATATGCATGAGAACCGAACTCACCCGGACCCGGGAAGACCCGACTTGAACCCGATCCGAAATTTTATAATACCCAAATGAAATTTAATTTCAAAACCCTAAAAACCCGACATCCGGAAGAACCGACCCGTACCCGAATTAATACCCGAACGCCCATGCCTAATAATATATAGTCATGGACAATACTTTGTATTTAAATGTACGAGGTCTTTACTAGTCGATCTTTTCACAAAACATATTTGTTACTTTTTGTCATTATTTTTTTAACGATTGTCATTATCTATGACTTATTTAAGCTACAAATTTTTCTTATTTTCATTAAGTAATTTTTTTTTGTCAACTAACCACACGTCTAAAAATTAGATAGTGGAGGCATGAAATTTTTTTGTTAAATAACCACACGTTTTAATCAAGCCGCCTGAAGTTTTGTTAGTGGATCTGTGGAGGCAAGAAATTTTCATTATTACCGCTTCAAGTGTTGCCAAAAATTTCACGAACCCATTAAAACCCCCCAAAAGATTATCATTTTAGGTATCTCTTTTATCTGTTGCTCTCTCGATCTCTCCGTCGTCTTCTTTATTCAGTTTGTTTTCCACAGTTAGAAGGGTAATTTCTACTTGATTCTGGATTTGGAGTGGAATTGCTAAAACTGTATCAAAGCTTTATTCATGATTATATTATATCTTATTTGATCAATTGTTTTCCTAGATGGCTTCACCAATAATAGGTGGGCGCTCCTATGGGAGATCATCAAATCATCAATTTGGTAGTAGTTCACAAGAACCCCTTTCCCCTGCTCTCTCGCCTGCACCTGTTGCGAATTCTGAACCAAGTGTACATATGGAAGATTCATATGTAGTTCGTACAGATTTGCCCATGCTCCATCATTCTCGAAACAATGGATCTAAATGGTACTGTCCGATCCCTACCGATTACCATCTGTCTCAGACTTATAATTCATAACTAATTTTATTTCAATGGAACAGGTTTAAACACAACACTGAAGTGTCAACTGCAATCAGAAAGATCATTCAAGGTTGTTTCAAAGGACCATGGTACTCTTGGAAAAAAGTGCCTCCTTACTATAAACGAACATGGTTTTCAATGTTTAAGGTATAAATTTTATGTTTCTTATCTAATTCTGTAATGATTTTATAATTAATTCATCATCTTTGCTATACTCTGTTTCAGAAAAAGTTCAATTGGGATGCTTCAATCAACTATTCAGTTGAAAGAGAGTTTAACAAAACTGCTGCCTATCGCCTCAAAGGAATGGTAAGTGTTGTAAAGAAAGGAGGAGTGAAACCTGACTGGATTTTGTCTGATTATTGGACCACTATGCAAGCTTATTGGGCAACAGCGAAAGCCAAAAAAACGAGTGCTAGTGCACGTGCTTCTCGATTGTCTGATCGCAATGGCTTAGGTCCGCATCGACATAGAGCGGGTTCATGTTCCTATGCCAAAGTTCAAGATGTGCTGGTAAGGTTTATATTTCCATTCTTAGTTTCTTATTTTCATACTTGTATTATTTATTTTCTAATTATATACTTGTTTATAGGAAGCAAACAATGAAGACTCCTCTTTTATTGCTGTGATGAAGAAAACTCATCAAAGACCTGACGGAACATACGTTGATGAGCGTGCTCGCTTGGTTGCAGAAACTTATGAGAAACATGTGGAAGAACGTTTGGGACAGCTCGAATCTTCTGGTCAAGATAATGTAACACTTGAGAATCTTGACCAGAGTGAAAAAAATGAAATTTATGTCAAGGTAATATTCTAAACTCTTATACCGTTATAACTTTTGTAATGTTTATTAGTTACAGTGTTTTATCTGTTATACACGTAATAATTACAGTGTTGATTATCTGTCTTGTTTCTTTTTTATGCACGTGTTTATTAGTTACAGTGTTGATTATCTGTTATACACGTAATAGTTAGTGTTGATTATCTGTCTTGTTTTTTTTTTACTAACTACACGTGCATTTCTTGTGATGTTTACAGTGGTGAATACTATTATTTATTGTAGTTACAGTTTTGTAGGGCTTTTGTTTTTGTTCTCATGTTTTTTTTTCATTTCTATTAGGCTGCTGGAATGTCTAAGCAGGGACGTGTCTTTGGACTTGGAGCATTACACAGTAAGATTTTACCAGCTTGTGATGTTTCACCGAATGCACCCGAAACTTCTGAAGAAGTTGAAAAGATAACACAAAGATTGCAAGAGGTGGAAGCAGAACTAAAACAGAGCCGTGAAGAGAATCTGCAGTTTCAGAAAAGACTTGAGAATATGGAGACTCTTGTTCAGTCTATCACAAATCTCAGAGTCTAGACTTGGATCCACCACCAAAAATTTCCACTTTCCATGAAGCTCACGTTCACCCCTTGTTTCTAGTATCTTTTATTATGTATTTTGTTAAGACTGTTTCATGTTTATTTTCTTTGTGAACCTATCTTTGTTATTCGATTTGGATGTTAACTTTTATTTTGGTATATGAATTGTAACGTTTTTAGTTGTTTCATCGTATATTTATATAATATTTATATATTTGAAACTAATGTTATAATTACAGTCTGTGACTAATTAGCCACTTTCTTTTCACTCTGTTAGTCATGATATGTTACAAGATTAGTAACAATAAAACGTCACAAATTAGAGGAGTTTGCGACAATTTCATTACCATCTTTCCGTAGCAAACTGTGACTAATAACCGTCATAATTTTGGTCAGAATATGTAACTAATGGGTGACACATATCTGGTAACAACTTGTGACGAATCTGTGGCTTAACTTTGGTCACGGTTTGCAACCTATTTATGACAATTTAATTAGTAACAAATCGTGTCGTTTTTGTGACTTTGATATTTTGTCACAATTGGTGACAAATTTGTTACTACAGTAAATGGTCACTAAAATTGTGACGATCTTGACACGAAAACTGAATTGTGACCATTTTATTGTGACTTTTTATAATTTGTCACACTTCGGTCACAATAGAACACTTGTGACGAAAAAATGATATATTGTGACAAATATTGTGGTAGCAATATTCATATTTTCTTGTAGTGTGTATGCGTACTGCTGCTTTTTCTCGTCGTTCTTCGATCATGTCTAGATGGTCGATCAACAATTCTTCGTTTAGTTCAACGTTATCGGGGCATATCCTTCGTCGCTGGGATGGAACTTCGATCTCAGCTGGTATTACTCCCTTGATTCCATATGAGAGGGAAATGGGGTTTCTTGGGTTGCCGTATGGGGCATTGTTCGGCATGCCCAGAGCACGCCGTTCAGTTCCTCGCTCCATTTAGATTTTTTGAGACCGAGTCTCTTTTTTAGGTTGTTTACTATCGTTTTATTCGCACTTCGGCGTGTCCGTTACATTTCGGATATCGAGGGCTTGTGAACTTCATCTTGATTTTCCATTTGTCGCATAAATCTTTGATAACTTTTGAGATGAATTGGGGTCCGTTATCTGTGACTATTTCGTATGGAAGACCGTGTCGAAATACAATGTTTTTTCAGATGAAACTCGTCACCGTAGTTCCAGTGATATTCTGGTATGCTTCAGCTTCGGTCCATTTGGTAAAGAAGTCGGTCATTACTAACATGAATCGTAGTTGTGCCGGTCACGACGAGACTTTGGGTCCCACTATATCCATGGACCTTTTCTTGAATGGGTATGGTGACGATATAGTTGATAGCTTTTGCGTTGGCTGGTGTATCATGGGTGCGTTTTATTGGCATCTGTCGCACTTCGATGCGAACTGTTCGCTGTCGCTGATTATAGTTGGCCAGAAATAACCATGCTTTTTGATTTTGATTGCTAAGGATCGTCCGCCCGAGTGATTTCCGCACGATCCGTCGTGCGTTTTCTTGAGGATGGTGACGCCTCTTTTTGTGATGCACATAAAAGATATGGTTCACCGAAGGTTCTTTTGAATAGTTTTCCTTCCATAATGCAATAGTGCGAGCTTCGAGCCTTTATCTTTCGAGCTTCCCATCTTTCCGCTGGGAGCTCTCCTGTTTCAATATAATTGTGTATTGGGATTCTCCAATTTGTTCTGCTTTCGAGTTCTTTTTGGAAAGCCTTGTGTGGAACGTTGTTTACTTCGTGATCGGGTTCCTCTTCGAGATTTACGCGAGCAGGTGTTGCCCTTGTGGCGACGCCTGATCGGGTTCTCCGATAGGACTCGCCAGGGTTTCTTTGATTTTGTAAAATTCCGAGTTCCTCCTCTTCGAGGTCTTGAATATTTCTCTGAGATCTACTGCGAGTGACGATTGCTCCAATTAGTGGGAGATTCTCTTCGCCGTTAGCGATCCCTGTACGAGGAAGGTCTATGCTGGGTCGGTCTATGCCTTCTACTGGTATTACCCTTATTATGGTCGGATTCGACGTCGATGCTAACGCGGCGAGGGCGTCTGCTGACGTGTTTTCTCCCCTCCTAATTCTCGTAAGCTCGAACTCCTCGAACTGCTGGGCGATTCCTCGTAGCACTGCTAGGTAAGCTTCCACCCTTTCGTTTTTGGCTTCGTACTCCCTGTGGAATTGGCTCGTGACGAGCTGCAAGTCGCTGAAGGCGATTATTTTCCAAGCACCGATGCTTTGAGCGAGTCATAACCCAGCAATCAGGGATTCGTATTCGGCCTCGTTGTTTGATGCGTTGAAGCCTAGACGGAAAGACTGCTCGATCATTTCTCCTGTTGGGGATTCGAGTTGTATCCCAATGCCTGACCCTTGCTTTGAGGAGGCTCCATCAACATGGAGTTTCCATTTCTGGGTTTTGTCGGTAGCGTCAGTTTCGTTTGGAACGAGCTCGATAATGAAATCTGCTAGTACTTGTGCTTTCGAGCTCGTTCGAGGTTTGTATTCGATATCATATTCTCCGAGCTCGATTGCCCACTTTGCTAGTCTTCCGGATTTGCTCGGACTATGCAGAACCGCTCGCAACAACTGTGACGTCATCACCATGATTGAATGAGACTGGAAATATGGCCTTAATTTTTGTGCGGCGTTTACCACCGCCAGGGCTAGTTTTTCCATTACGGGATACCTCGTTTCGGCGTCGAACAGAGATCTGCTGACGTAGTACACCGGCTTTTGTTCGTTGTTTTCCTCGCGAACTAGTACTCCACTTACCGCGTGTTCCGAGGTCGCAACGTATAAGTATAGGAGCTCGCCATGGATGAGTTTAGAGAGAATGTGGGGCTCGCTTATATAAGCTTTGTGCTCACAGAGGGCGGAATCGCAATCTGCGTTCCACTCGAACTTCTTGTTCCCTTTCAGGAGTTTTTTGAACGGAATACACCGATCCGTCGATCTTGAGATAAAACGATTTAGTGCAGCGATCGTTCCTGTGAGTCATTGTACATCTTTGATCGACTTTGGGGGTAAAGTTTCGATGAGTACTGAAATCTATTTGGGATTGGCTTCGATTCCCCTTCTGGTCACGAGGTATCCGAGGAATTCTCCAGACGCCACTCCAAACGTGCAATTGGTTGGGTTTAGTTTCATTCCGAACTTATTAAGAATGTTGAAACATTCTTGTTAGAGAACGTGGTCGCTAGCCACAAAAGATTTTACCAACATGTCGTCTATGTAGACCTCCATTTTTTTACCTAATTGGTTGGAGAACATTTTATTTACCAACCTTTGGTAGGTAGCTCCGGCGTTCTTCAATCCGAAAGGCATTACTTTATAACAGTACATTCCACGCTCGGTAATGAAGCTCGTTTTCTCCTGATTCTCGGGGTTCATGAGGATTTGGTTGTATCTGAAGAAGGCGTCCATGAAGGAGAGTAGCTCGTGTCCAGTCGTGGCTTCGACCAGTCGATCTATATGAGGTAACGGAAAGCTGTCTTTTGGGCAGGCTTTGTTTAGGTCTGTGAAGTCGATGCAGACTCTCCACTTTTCGTTCTTTTTCTTGACGACGACTGGGTTGGCGAGCTGATAGTGCTCAAATTACCCAGTAGAGCTTACTCTCTCAAATAAGAGGTACAGCTGTAGTACTTAGGGATCGAATCACGAGGAGCTAGGGAACCAATTAAATAAAATCTACTAATCAATCCTATGCAAGGTTGGTTTATATGATAGAAATAAAAATAACAATTCCTAAAATGAGCAAGGCAGTTACTCTAACTAACAATATGAAGGGTTGTTTAAATGGGATAAAGAGTGCTAGACATAGGGTTCTATTCAAGAATGTGGATTATAATCTCTATAAATGCTTTAACAAGTTGCTTGCATGATACTATAGATCTCAGCCGCTTAACATATGTGAATGAATCACTGGTTAAAATATCTAGATCTCTGGCCACACCTTTCGCATGATGACATAGAAAAAGAGTCGGTCGATATCCTTTTGAGATATCGAGCGATACACCTTTCGCGGCGCCGATCGATTCACCAGTCGGGTTATCGATCGACGGCTTCTAGATCTGCCTAGGCGCGAACCGAATATGACCACAAGGTCTCAAGGAGGAACTGTCGTTCTTCTCAACGGGAAACAGGCATCGCTCAAATGGATAATTCAAGATAATCTAAGATTCTAGTGATCTATGTTCTAGTTAACTAATCTAAAACAAGCATAGGGTACAATCCATTTGATGAGTATCACAACTTAGCAATTATAGTTTGGGGCTAATCCCACAAACCTATTTAAACCCTAGATCTAACAAGTAGACTACTCAGACATAGCTAGACAATTCATAACAATAGATAGATGAAAGAATTGCATAGATAGAATAAAGTAGAAATACAAAAGGAGATGAGAAATATCTCCAATCTCTCTCAAACAAATAAAACTCTAGTCTCTCTCTCACACTCTCTGCTTTGAGGGTTGTTAAAAGCTTCAAGCTTCAAAGGTTTCAAAACTTGCCGTCAAAAATACTTAGCAGGAGTATTTAAGCATTTCCATTAGGTTAAAAACTCGTCAGGGGCAATCTCGTAATTGGTGAAGTCTTGGTGAAGTAGTCGGCTAAACCATTTCGTCCTCGATATCGATCGACAACACTGAATGTGTATCGATCGATTATAATCTTCTAGTACTCGGATCTTCTCGGCTACATCGATCGACAACTCATGATGAGTATCGATCGATTATAATCGCAATGTTGACTTCCGACTTAGTCTTGAATGGTCAACTCGGGTGTATCATCTCTTGTACTCCAAAATACTCCAAAAACATCACTTTCTCACAAAATGCTCCTGAACCTGAAAACATACCTAACAGGCTAGAAAACAGATTAAATATATAGTAAAATACTAGTATACCATGGTTAAAAACGGGTAAAATCCATGGTATATCAACTCCCCCAGACTTACTCATTTGCTTGTCCTCAAGCAAAAAACAGTAGTCTTTGGAAAAGGTTTGGAAATAGCAGGAACTCAAAGATTCAATATATTGAAGTCATCACTCTATGGGTTTGCAATTCATGTCTAAACATCCTAATCACAGAAGTTCATCATGCCTTATCCTAGCTTAGCAACCAAACTCATCTAGTCAACAACTTAGCAATTCTCATCTGACATTTCCCTCTACTAACCTCATTTCTTAACATAAAATAAAGTGCAGGCTTTACCTTGGGAGTATCGATCAAAGAACACATGGATTCAACTCAAACAAGTATCTGAACACACAGGTAGTCTTCTCTGATCCCTTTCTCCCCTCTTCTCTCTTCACTGAATCTCTTATTAGTTTCAATTTCAACAGGTTTCGATGCCACATAGGTCATCTAGTCCATCTCATTGACATTTGCATTGTAACTCATACATTTTTGACAAAGTGTAGCGAATAATGGGGTCGCAGGAATCACTCCTACCCCTCGTTTCCACAATGTGTGATCATCCTTGAGATTTAGAATACTGGGGTCGCAGGAATCACTCCTACCCCTCTGCTTCTCAAGAAATCATTTCAATCTTTTATAACATAAACTTAGATCTCGAGATGCCGAAGAGAGAGAAGGAAGGGAACCAGAAACACACAGACTTTTTACCTTCCAGACTTGTAAGAGGATTCCGATCCAGTGATATCCAAGCCCCAAAACAAGCAAATAAGTCAGTATTAGTGTTGGAGGTCAGCTTTGGTTCCTTCAAACAATCTTAGCTAGTGAATATAGATAGCAAGTTGATCCACTTTAGCATCTTTAGTACTATCTGCAATCAGTAATCTAGAATGGTGCTAAAGAGTGGTCAGACAATCAAATATAAATCCATATCAATGTTCCTATTTAATACTTATGCGAAAAATAATTTTGAAAAACATTTTAATAAAAACCAAAATAAAAACACATATTAGTAAACTCCCCCCAGACTTAAATTACACTGTCCCAGTGTAACATCCGGTGGTGAGGTAAATAAAATAAAACATAATTAATTAATATAACAAGTTAGAATGAATAAACCTGATCGACAAGATGTCGATCGATTCGTAGTGGTATACGTCGATCGTTAGTAATGGTCGTGTGGTGTCGAGCGATATGAATGGTGAATGTCGGTCGATGGAATTATCATTCTACTTGGATCTAATAAAAACTGCAAAATAAATTCGAAAAAGAAAAATAAAAGCAAAAAGAAAAATAAAATAAAATAAAAATAAAGAAAAAGAAAACCTAATAGTGGGTTGCCTCCCACTCAGCGCTTGGTTATAGTCATTTAGCTTGACTGTGGTAGGTGAGTGACTCATGGAGTGCAGAAACTGCTGATTACCGGACAGCAATCATCAATCTTGTGTCTCCTACTATTGAACCATGTGGCGACGAAGCTTCTTGTGGCATCATCCGCTTGTAGTTGCTTCTTATCTATCTGGAGGACTGTATCTTGAAGTTTCCTCACAGAATTCTCGATGTATTCGATTTTGTCAACTTTCCTGTCGATGGTCTGGTAGGTATGTACGAACAATAATTTCAGCTCACTCTGTAATGCATCGATCCTGTCCAGAATAAACTGATCTCGGTCTGCTAAAGACTCGGTGTCGATCGATGCTACGAGATGCGCGTCGGTCATTTCGCTGAGGGGTCTGTCGGTCGACTCAACATCCATTGTGTCGATCGACTGTGAACACTGTCCTTGGTACTGCAGAGCACGTATATTGCCCTTCATATGGCGAGTAGTTCTGCAGAGGCTGTTAACCCGTTCGTTAACAGTGTAGTCAATGGTATCACAGGTCCCGTTGAGTCTCCTTTCCATAGCATCCATAGCCTCGTACAGCTCATGTTTAAGTTCATCAACTTCTGCTGTAGTGCCTGCTCGTCTCGCTAGTGGTGGCTGCTGTCGATCGATGTTAGTTCAGGCCTGTCGATCGATGGAAAAGTAGCATGCTTAGCTCGGTCGTTCTGGCGAAGTGTGTCCAACTCTTTCTGTAGAAGATCGATCCTCTTGCTTAACCATTCGACATTGTTGTTGAGAGGGCTGTAGACGTCTCCAATCCGTGTATTGATGTAAGCAACCTCCCATTCATCTTTCTTAGGTGATGAACATTCTGGTCGGTCCATGGATGTAGTCTTGCCGATGTCGATCGATGGTACAGGTACTCTGTCGGTCGATACTGGTGGCGTAGCCTCTTTCTCAAGCATGGTCAATATGTTTCCAAGCTCCACTCTTATCTCAGCCATATCATTCTGGAAGTCCTTGTAACTGACATCCAAAGGCTGGAAAGTGTCTTCCACCAATGTGTGCATGTTTGCCTCAAGGTGCGCCTGAGCTCTCCATACATCAGTCACCATATCATCCACCTCCTCTCTACTGTAGGGCACTGGTGGTGGTGTGTATGCATGGTAAGGGTGTGTGTGTATTGGAAGTCGTAAGCAACCTTTGTGAAAAAGGGATGCTCTATCCAAAAGTCTCTTTACTTGCTCCTTGGTAACATGGATGATCTCACCATCAACTCCTCTAGCATAGCCAAACTCATCTCTGTAGACACCATATTCATCCTTAGCTTCCCACTTGAATCTCCTGGATCCATCAGTATTGAAGGCACGTCGTCCAAACTCCAATCGTCTGTCGGGCGATCGGACTCTTGGTCTGTCGATCGATCCGGGATATCCGCCGTCGATCGACGGTGTTGAAACGATGTCGATCGATGGTGAATGTCGAGGTTGACCGAAGTGTTGAGGAACTGTATCCTCCCTCGTGTTGGTGTTGTGGTTGTCCTGGACGTGATGTAGGATGTCTGGATGGCTACGTTGCTGTGTGAACAGGTTTTCTGGTCCATTAGCAACTTGGAGGATGTCTGCTATGTCCTCTCTTGTTATGTGCAGGACTCTTCCATCCATAGCTCTTGCATAGCCATCTGTGTCCCTGAAAATTCCAAATTCATCAGGTGTTAGTGAAACGTTCCTGATATCATAAGGTTCATGAGATCTCGGTTGAGCTCTGTTGAAGGTGTCGATCGATGGGTGTGTGGTGGTGGCGATCGATGGTGCACGTCTAGCTGCACGGTTGGATCGATTGAACATGTTGTTGCAGTCTTCCATTGATGTATCTCTGAATGCTGGAAGCTGCTGGGTAGAAGGTGAAAAGTTTTGAATTTTCGTGGCTTGAGTTGTCAACCTTTTATACCCATGTGTTGCCCTAATTGGTGTAATTCCGATTTTGTCCTTTAAGTCGTCCGGATTAATATCGATCGATATTATACTGGCAATTTCGATCGATCGACGATGTCGTTTTGCTGGATGAAGTAGATAATCGATCGATGGTGGGCGGTTGATGTCGATCGATTGTGGGAATCGAATTGCAAATATGTCATTCTCCAAGTAATTTTCCCAAGCTCTCTCTTCCCAATAGTCTGCATCATGTTCTTCACTGTGGTCTCCACTGTGGGAAGAGGTGGCTATATCTACTGCAAAACTCTCATGAAATCCGCTATCCGCCCAACTCCTTACTGAGTAATCATCTTCCTTTCGGTTGGGTGGGATGTCGAAATTCGGGTAGCAATGATCTGGTAGATCGAGTTGATCCTCTGGTGGGTCTCTGTCGATCGATGATCCATAGTTGTTGTCGATCTCCTCCGACTTGCAAGTGTCGATCGATGACGTCAAAGTACTGTCGATCGATCCCGAGTACTCTGTCTCGTACTCGACTTCACAATGACAAACTGCGATGATACCAGTATCATCTTCCTTTACCACTAATTTGGCTGGTTGTTTGCCAAGCTTGACAGGGTCGTAGTGGATATCTGGATCTATCATAGTCAAGCACATCCTGTTGGTGTTCATGTCACATATGGCTCCTACTGTAGCCATAAATGCTCTTCCAAGTAAGAGGGAAGAGTTCCAATTTAGCTTGATGTCTAGGACATGAAAATCCCAGGGACGATAGCATCACCAATATGTACCTCCAGGTCTTTGACGAAGCCTCCAGAGTTTCTCTGAGAGTAATCCACGAAAGTAAAGATCTCTGGTGAAGGCTCTACTTGCAGGCCCAGATGGTCTGCCATGACCTTTGGTAAGATGCTGACTGATGAACCAGTGTCACATAGTGCATGAGGAAATTCAATCCCTTGTACCACACAGGGTATTGCAAACTTCCCAGGATCACTCTTCTTTAGCAAAGTAATAATTTTCCTCATCTCTTCTCTGACATTGTCAAACCTTCTCCTAATGTCAGTTTCAGTCTCCCTTGTTTCTCTGAAGAACATCTACAATCTCTTTGTGAAATAAACCTCCTCAAAAAGTTTCTCTGGTGGGGTTCCGATAACTCTCTTAGTGAAACCATCAATCTCCTTTTCATTAGCTTCCTTCTTAAGGTTCTTAGGAATCTTCTCCTTTCTACTCCTTAACCTTCTTCCTTCAGTTTCCTCTGATGCAGATGTAGTGTCTGAAAGGTTACCAGTTATTTCGGTAGGGTTAGCTTGTGGTTTCGGTGTGGGTCTGAGTGCATTGATTCGGTTGCTGTCTATCGATGGTAGTTGCACTCGGTATGTGAGACGTGTGTGTCGATCGATAGGTGGAGAATAGGGTCGATCGATACGGTTCTCTTCTTTGTGTCGATCGATGAGTGGCTCGTCTCGTCGGTCGATATCTTCGTAGGTGTGGGTGGGTGGGTATGGATGAGAAGCCGTGAATTCAGCATGTGTCAATATCCTAACCGCGTTGCAGTCTGCAAGCGTATCCGGAAAAGACATCGTCGATGTAGATCGATGTGGACTAGTTGGTATCGATCGAAACCATTGTGATCCACCGAGACTTAGTGAACTTTCAACTTCAAAGTCTCCTTCTTGTAGCTTCTCCTGTTTCACCACTTGCCAGAAATCATCATCTATGATAGCATTGACGTGGTGTTTCCTATTTCCTTCCCCTACTTCCTTAGAAGTTCCAATCCTTCTGATAGAGTCTTCAGTCTGGACAATCTGTGTCTCAAGTTTCTTAACTTGAGTGCAGATGGTGTCTATCCTCATGGTGAGATTGTTAAAGACAGAATCAATCTTCCCATTGAAGTCTACTGTAAGCTTCTGCTGACCTTCCAGAACTCTATCAATCATGGCATCAAACTTACTCTCCTGGGTGGGTGGCGGTGGGTTTTGGTAAGCTGAGTTGCCGTAGTTCCTTGTGTTGGTGAAGGGTTTCTGATACTGTGAACTCTGGTTGTAGTTACTCTTCTGACCACTGCCAAAAAAGTTTCTGTTTCCACTCTGGTTTCCATATCTCTGAAATCCAGTACCTCCAATGTAGTTCACATCTTCCTCTGTATCATCCTCTCTAGCCTCTCCTTCTTCAGCTGAGCAGACTGGTTGCCCCAGAAATGCATGTAAAGCATCTATCTTGGCTCTGACTTCATTCATCTGGTCTTCCCCGATGGCTGCAACCGATTTCTTCTTGTCAGAGTCAGTGTTCTTGGTGCTGCTGCTGTTGGCTAGGTTCTCAATAAGTCTCACAGCCTCTATTGGATTCCTAGTGTTGAAGTTCCCCTCACTAGCAGTATCAAGAGCCATCTGATACCTTAAGGTGATACCTCTGTAGAAAGTGCTTAACAGCTGCACTTCATTGAATCCATGGTGTGGACAGTCTCGCTGGAAGAACTTGAATCTAATCCACGCGTCTTTAAAAGTCTCACTAGGCTTCTGCGCGAAAGTGGCGATTTTGCTTCTTAAGTCTTCAGCGCGTACCTCATCAAAGAAATTCCGCAGGAAGGCGTTTTTGATGTCGGCCCAGGATGTCCGTGATCCTGTAGGTAGCTGCTTGAGCCAGTGCAAAGCTTTTCCAATCAGTGAGTATTTGAAGATCTTGCAGAGTAGGTAGTCCTCGGGGACTCCATCCATACGAATAGCAGCGATAAGATCCTCGAACCTCTCCAGATGGTCCATAGGATGCTCGTGTGATTGCCCAGAATAAGGTATCTGAGACACGAGAGAGTAGTACTGAGGCTTGAGCTCGAAGTTCGGCTTCTGAATCTTTGGAAGTCGAATAGCTGATCTGTTGGTGTAGTACTCGTCTGGACGGTTATAGTCTACCAAAGATCGTGTTTGAGCTTCTCCTGTAGCCTCAGCTTCAGGTTCAGGGATTATGTTTTCCTGTGCATCTAGTTTCTGACATGTTGCATTACGCAGATGACCATCTTGGTCATACAGGTTTCCATTCTCGCCCTGCGTGAGAATGACAATCGCGACCATGCTTCGCGGAGTAGTGTCGATCGATATACGGTTAGAAGTATCGAACGATGCGGATCGGCGAACGGTATCGGTCGACGGTGCTGTCTGAGTGTCGGTCGACTGTTGAACGTGAGTGTCAGTCGACGGTAATGCGGTTCTGTCGATCGATGCGGAGCGTAGGTCTTTGCGGATTGAGCGTTCCAAGTGTGCAGGATCCTCTGAGAATAATAGTTTATTTCCCCTGTTGCTTCTGGTACTGCTGGGCATGTACCTGAAAAGACAAGAAAAATTTAAATAAGAAAGGGGGTAAAAGAAAAACCTAAGATTAATAAGATTAAATCTAATGGCGATCAAAGCTCCCCGGCAACGGCGCCAAATTTGATAGTGCTCAAATTACCTAGTAGAGCTTACTCTCTCAAATAAGAGGTACATCTGTAGTACTTAGGGATCGAATCACGAGGAGCTAGGGAACCAATTAAATAAAATCTACTAATCAATCCTAGGCAAGGTTGGTTTATATGATAGAAATGAAAATAACAATTCCTAAAATGAGTAAGGCAGTTGCTCTAACTAACAATATGAAGGGTTGTTTAAATGGGATAAAGAGTGCTAGACATAGGGTTCTATCAGGAATGGAGATTTATATCTCTATAAATGCTTTAACAAGTTGCTTGCATGATACTATAGATCTCAGCCGCTTTAACAATGTGAATGAATCACTGGTTAAAATATCTAGATCTCTAGCCACACTTTCGCATGATGACACAGAAAAAGAGTCGGTCGATATCCTTTTGAGATATCGAGCGATACACCTTTCGCGGCGCCGATCGACTTCACCAGTCGGGTTATCGATCGACGGCTTCTAGATCTGCCTAGGGGCGAACCGAATATGACCGCAAGGTCTCAAGGAGGAACTGTCGTTCTTCTCAACGGAAACAGGCATCGCTCAAATGGATACAAGATATCTAAGATCCTAGTGATCTATGTTCTAGTTAGCTAATCTAAAACAAGCATAGGGTACAATCCATTTGATGAGTATCACAACTTAGCAATTATAGTTTGGGGCTAATCCCACAAACTTATATTTAAACCTAGATCTAACAAGTAGACTACTCAGACATAGCTAGACAATTCATAACAATAGATAGATGAAAGAATTGCATAGATAGTAATAAAGTAGAAATACAAAAGGAGATGAGAAATCTCTCTCAATCTCTCTCAAACAAATAAAACTCTAGTCTCTCTCTCACACTCTCTGCTTTGAGGGTTGTTAAAAGCTTCAAGCTTCAAAGGTTTCAAAATTGCGTCAAAAAACTTAGCAGGAGTATTTAAGCATTTCCATTAGTTAAAAACTCGTCAGGGGGCAATCTCGTAATTTTATGAAGTCTTGGTGAAGTAGTCGGCTAAACCATTTCGTCTCGATATCGATCGACAACTGAATGTGTATCGATCGATTATAATCTTCTAGTACTCGGATCTTCTCGGCTACATCGATCGACAACTCATGATGAGTATCGATCGATTATATCGCAATGTTGACTTCCAACTTAGTCTTGAATGGTCAACTCGGGTGTATCATCTCTTGTACTCCAAAATACTCCAAAAACATCACTTTCTCACAAAATGCTTTTGAACCTGAAAACATACCTAACATGCTAGAAAACAGATTAAATATATAGTAAAACACTAGTATACCATGGTTAAAA
>NW_026616730.1:0-22274 GCF_000801105.2 Raphanus sativus | reverse complement strand
CCACATTGCTCACAACACTTATGAGATTTATTCAACTTCCTGGTTATTCTCCACTGATTATTGGTTCCAAATAAAGCTTCTTAGATCGTGGTTCATCCTGGTTTGATAAGAATCATGAAGATATTGCCATATGTCCGAACAGGCTAATCTGGAATCATCTGGATAGAAAGTGGGATATCTTCTTACTCACAACTCCTATGAGATTTATTCAACTTCCTGGTTATTCTCCACTGATTAGTGGTTCCAAATAAAGCTTCTTAGATCGTGGTTCATCCTGGTTTGATAAGAATCATGAAGATATTGCCATATGTCCGAACAGGCTAATCTGGAATCATCTGGATAGAAAGTGGGATATCTTCTTAATCATAACTCCTATGAGATTTATTCAACTTCCTGGTTATTCTCCACTGATTAGTGGTTCCAAATAAAGCTTCTTAGATCGTGGTTCATCCTGGTTTGATAAGAATCATGAAGATATTGCCATATGTCCGAACAGGCTAATCTGGAATCATCTGGATAGAAAGTGGGATATCTTCTTACTCACAACTCCTATGAGATTTATTCAACTTCCTGGTTATTCTCCACTGATTAGTGGTTCCAAATAAAGCTTCTTAGATCGTGGTTCATCCTGGTTTGATAAGAATCATGAAGATATTGCCATATGTCCGAACAGGCTAATCTGGAATCATCTGGATAGAAAGTGGGATATCTTCTTACTCACAACTCCTATGAGATTTATTCAACTTCCTGGTTATTCTCCACTGATTAGTGGTTCCAAATAAAGCTTCTTAGATCGTGGTTCATCCTGGTTTGATAAGAATCATGAAGATATTGCCATATGTCCGAACAGGCTAATCTGGAATCATCTGGATAGAAAGTGGGATATCTTCTTAATCACAACTCCTATGAGACTTATTCAACTTCCTGGTTATTCTCCACTGATTAGTGGTTCCAAATAAAGCTTCTTAGATCGTGGTTCATCCTGGTTTGATAAGAATCATGAAGATAATGGCATATGTCCGAACAGGCTAATCTGGAATCATCTGGATAGAAGGTGGGATATCTTCTTACTCACAACACTTATGAGATTTATTCAACTTCCTGGTTATTCTCCACTGATTACTGGTTCCAAATAAAGCTTTTTAGATCGGGTTCATCCTGGTTTGATAAGAATCATGAAGATATTGCCATATGTCCGAACAGGCCAATCTGGAATCATCTGGATAGAAAGTGGGATATCTTCTTACTCACAACTCCTATGAGATTTATTCAACTTCCTGGTTATTCTCCACTGATTAGTGGTTCCAAATACAGCTTCTTAGATCGTGGTTCATCCTGGTTTGATAAGAATCATGAAGATATTGCCATATGTCCGAACAGGCTAATCTGGAATCATCTGGATAGAAAGTGGGATATCTTCTTACTCACAACTCCTATGAGATTTATTCAACTTCCTGGTTATTCTCCACTGATTAGTGGTTCCAAATAAAGCTTCTTAGATCGTGGTTCATCCTGGTTTGATAAGAATCATGAAGATATTGCCATATGTCCGAACAGGCCAATCTGGAATCATCTGGATAGAAAGTGGGATATCTTCTTACTCACAACACCTGTGAGATTTATTCAACTTCCTGGTTATTCTCCACTGATTAGTGGTTCCCAATCAAGCTTCTTATATATTGGTTCATCCTGGTTTGATAAGAATCATGAAGATATTGACATATGTCCGAACAGGCTAATCTGAAATCATCTGGATAAAAATGGGATATCTTCTTACTCACAACTCCTATGAGATTTATTCAACTTCCTGGTTATTCTCCACTGATTAGTGGTTCCAAATAAAGCTTCTTAGATCGTGGTTCATCGTGGTTTGATAAGAATCATGAAGATATTGCCATATGTCCGAACAGGCTAATCTGGAATCATCTGGATAGAAAGTGGGATATCTTCTTACTCACAACTCTTATGAGATTTATTCAACTTCCTGGTTATTCTCCACTGATTAGTGGTTCCAAATAAAGCTTCTTAGATCGTGGTTCATCCTGGTTTGATAAGAATCATGAAGATATTGCCATATGTCCGAACAGGCTAATCTGGAATCATCTGGATATAAAGTGGGATATCTTCTTACTCACAACTCCTGTGAGATTTATTCAACTTCCTGGTTATTCTCCACTGATTAGTGGTTCCAATCAAGCTTCTTATATATTGGTTCATCCTGGTTTGATAAGAATCATGAAGATATTGACATATGTCCGAACAGGCTAATCTGGAATCATCTGGATAGAAAGTGGGATATCTTCTTACTCACAACTCCTATGAGATTTATTCAACTTCCTGGTTATTCTCCACTGATTAGTGGTTCCAAATAAAGCTTCTTAGATCGTGGTTCATCCTGGTTTGATAAGAATCATGAAGATATTGCCATATGTCCGAACAGGCTAATCTGGAATCATCTGGATAGAAAGTGGGATATCTTCTTACTCACAACTCCTATGAGATTTATTCAACTTCCTGGTTATTCTCCACTGATTAGTGGTTCCAAATAAAGCTTCTTAGATCGTGGTTCATCCTGGTTTGATAAGAATCATGAAGAAAATGGGATATGTCCGAACAGGCAAATCTGGAATCATCTGGATAGAAGGTGGGATATCTTCTTGCTCACAACACTTATGAGATTTATTCAACTTCCTGGTTATTCTCCACTGATTAGTGGTTCCAAATAAAGCTTCTTAGATCGTGGTTCATGTTGAAATGTGGTGAGAAGAGATGAGGAGTATTGTGATCATGAAGAGGAGAGAAGAAGAAAATATACTTGAGAAAAGTTACCATGCAGTAAAAATAAAGTTACTGCATGGTAAATGGGGTTTGAGGTAAAACAAGTAAGGAAAGCAATGTGTGAAACACTAAAGGAAGAAGAGGCTTAGCACAGTGATCTAACCAAGAGGGAAGAGTCGACCGTTTGGAGATGAGGTTACTTTAGCCAGTCCATGACAGGCTGTAAAGAGAGCCTAGGCGTGTGAGCATTCTCAGCCAAGTGTGGTTCACCTTGCCATTGACTACACATGCTTGTAATAGTTGATTGTGTGCGCAAACCCTTCTTTAATCTCTTGTATATATTTGTAACTCCTCTCATTAATCAAATACACACTTTGAGACTCTTTTCTCTCTAGTTTAAACATGTCTCTCTCTAGTTACTATTGAATCTAAGAACACTATTTCTCTCTTATTCTCTCATAATCTACCATTAATCTCTTAATACACTTTCATTTCTCTAAAATAATATGGTATCAGAGCCAGGTTGGCTGTGGTATTAAGAGATCTCGGAATCTATTTTCTTGTGTTCTTACTTTTCTCTTGTGTTCTTGCTATCTTCAAGTGTTCTTCATTGTTCTTGCGGGTTGAGTTGAAACTTTTGGGTCTAGATCTTTTGCGGATTGATTATTCTTGAAGGTTTGGAGCTGTGGAGTTCTTCTCTGTACAAGGTTGAAGCTTTGTGAGTAGTAAAGAAGGGCGAGAGATAATGGAGGATAACAAGATATTTGTGAAGGTTCCGATTGCTTTAAAAGGTGGTGGGAACTATCTTTTGTGGTCACGGCTGGTGAAGACAGCTGTGGGGAGGCTAGGGTTGTGGAACCACATCACTGATGATGGGCCAGAGCCAGTGGCTAAGGAAGGAGAAGAAGGTGAAGAAGGGAAAGCTCTCAGTAAGGCCGAGGCAAAGAAATGGGTTCAAGAGGATCTTATGGTACTTTCCGTGCTACAAGGGTCTTTGGAGGTACCTGTTCTTGAAGCTTACAGCTACTGTGAGACTCCTAAACACCTATGGGAGACTCTCCAGAAGACATTTGGGAATGTCTCAAACTTGAGCCGAGTGTTTGAGCTTAAGAGAGCTATCAACACACTTGTGCAAGAAGATGTGGAACTTACCAAGCATATGGGGAAGTTCAAGTCGATGTGGTCTGAGTTAGAAAGCTTAAGGCCAAGTACCACTGATCAAGAAGTGCTCATGGAAAGAAGAGAGCAGGATCAAGTGTTCGGATTGCTGATGACACTCAACCCATGCTACAAAGATGTCATCAAGCATATACTGAGGTCGCCAAGCTTACCATCAATGGAGGAAGTAATGGCACAACTCCAGAAAGAAGAGGGATCACTTGGTCTGTTTGGAGGCAAGGGGGAGCTAAGTATAGCTCATCAGGCCGAGGAGATGCAAGCTAACAAAGCTGGCTATGGAGGTGAAGATAGGAGGCCAAGAGAGAGGTTCTCGGGAAGCTGTGATCATTGCAAGAGACAAGGCCATAAGAAGAGTCAGTGCTGGGTGTTGCATCCCCATCTCAAGCCGGCCAAGTTCAACAAGGATAGAGAAGCAAGGGCTTATCTCTACTGAAGCGAGTGGAGCTGGTTCAAGTGCACAAGTAGGTGAAAGTGAAGGAAAAGCACTTGCTTCTCATCACTCGGGAGGAAAGGGTATTGATCAAGATGTGATCAAGAAGTCTGACATTGAGGCTCTCATCCGAGCACTCAAGGAGTCTGGTAACAAGCTTGGAAACACTCTTGGCTACTCTTACACTGCTTATAGGATGTCTAGTGATACTGATAGGTTGCTAGACTTGATCAAAAGCTATTACCCTGAGCATAGCAGTGTGCATTGTTCTGATAAATGGTTAGAATTGATTAAGAGTTTGAAAGAAACTCCTAGGACTCATCTTGCTACTAGCATGCATAAGCCTTTGATTATTGATTCTGGTGCATCCCATCATATGATTAGTGATAGTAAACTCATTAGAGAGATTGTTCCTGCTCAGGGTCATGTCATGATAGCTAATGGTGATCGGATTCCCATTAGAGGGATTGGAAAGCTTAGGTTGTTTGATAAAGAGTCTAATGCTTTCTTCATGCCTGAGTTTACTTCAAACCTTTTATCTGTTAAGAGATGCACCACTGATCTTCAATGCAATGTTATCTTTAGTCCTAATGATGTGAAGTTTCAGGATATTGAGAGCAATAAGTTGATTGGGCAAGGAGCTACTAAGGGAGATCTTTATATGCTTGAAGACCCTGCACCTATTTCAAACTCTTGTGTTTCTTTTAATTCTGTTTCTACTTTGAGTAAAGATGCATTGTGGCATGCTAGACTAGGACATCCCCATGGTAGAGCTTTAAGCTTAATGTTACCAGGTGTCATGTTTAGAAATAATGATTGTGAGGCTTGTATCTTGGGTAAACATTGCAAAACTGTTTTTCAAAACTCCACCACTCTGTATGAAAATTGCTTTGACTTAATTCATTCAGATGTGTGGACTGCTCCTTGTTTATCTCGTGATGGTTATAAGTATTATGTTTCTTTCATTGATGAAAAATCCAAATACACCTGGTTAACACTAATTAAAACAAAAGATAGGGTGCTAGATGCTTTTAAAAATTTCCAAGCATATGTTACTAACCAGTATAATGCCAAGATAAAGATTTTCAGGTCAGACAATGGTGGAGAGTATACTGGAAATGTTTTTAAAGAACATCTAGCAAGACATGGGATTCTACATCAGACAAGCTGTCCATACACTCCTCAACAGAATGGGGTTGCTGAGAGGAAGAACAGACATCTTATGGAGGTGGCCAGGTCTATGATGTTCCAAACTAGTGTTCCGAGAAGGTATTGGAGTGATGCTGTACTTGCTGCTTGTTATCTGATAAACAGGACACCAACAAAGGTTCTTGGAGATCAATCCCCTTTTGAGGTGTTAAACAAGAGCAAACCAGTACTGGATCACTTGAGAGTGTTTGGATGTGTGTGCTATGTTCTAGTACCAGGCGAGACCAGAAACAAGCTTGAAGCCAGGAGCACCAAGGCTATCTTCATTGGGTACTCTACAACTCAGAAGGGATACAAGTGTTTTGATACTGAAGCAAAGAGAGTTCTAGTGTCCCGGGAGGTTAAGTTTATGGAAGACAAGGGTTTCTATGAAGGGAAGAACTGGGAAGAGCTTGAAGACTTAGCTCAGCCATCAGATAGAGCTGCTAGCTTGAGAAACATATTTGAGAGTCTTGGCATTAGTATATCTCAGGATCCGAGAAGGCATCAACAGCCTAGCAATTCTGAGATGGAAGAACCTACTCACCTTGAACATGAAGGGGGAAATGAGTCTGGAACTGGAGGTCATGGAGATCAAAGTCCAGAAAGTCCTGCTCAAGGTGAAGAGAGTTCAGGAGGAAGAGATCAAGAGCAAGGATCAGTAAGAAGGAATCAAGAGGAAGTGGTACAAGACCTAAAGTGGAAACTGTACTACAAGAAGAAGTGGTAGAAGAACAAGAAGTAATACCACTAAGAAGGAGCACAAGAGTAAGAAAGGATCCTTCCACTTGGGTAAACACGAGAGTGTACTACAATGCCCAAGCTGTGGAGCATCCTTCTCAAGCTGTGTGCTCCTTTGCTGAGTTCCCGGAAGAGCATTGTGCTTTCATGGTGAGTTTGGATGAAAGCTATGTGCCTAGAAGTTATGAAGAAGCTATGCTTATCCAGGAGTGGAGAGATTCAGTCAATGCTGAGGCTGATGCTATGGTTAGAAATGAGACTTGGTATGAGAGTGAACTACCAAAGGGAAAGAGAGCTGTGAGCTGCAAGTGGATATTCACCATCAAGTATCTACCCAATGGGAAGATAGATAGGCGCAAGACAAGACTGGTAGCTAGGGGATTCACACAAACATATGGAGAAGACTATATAGATACCTTTGCTCCAGTTGCCAAGCTACATACAATCAGAGTAGTGCTATCTCTTGCAGTCAACCTTGAGTGGGATCTATGGCAAATGGATGTGAAGAATGCTTTTCTTCAGGGGGAGCTTGAAGATGAGGTCTATATGTTACCACCACCAGGAATGGAAGGGATGGTAAAACCAGGAAATGTATTGAGACTGAAGAAAGCTATCTATGGGTTGAAGCAATCACCAAGAGCTTGGTACCAAAAGCTTAGTACCACTCTGAATGGTAAAGGGTTCAGAAAGTGTGAATTAGACCACACTCTCTTCACTTTGGTAACACCAGGAGGTATCATAGTTATTCTTGTATATGTTGATGATATTATTATCACTGGTTCTGATAAAACAGGTATACAAGAAACCAAGGACTATCTCAAGTCTGTGTTTGATATAAAAGACTTGGGAGAGATGAAATACTTTCTGGGATTGAGTTGTGTAGATCCAAGGAAGGTTTATTCATTTCCCAAAGAAAGTATACACTTGATCTTTTGAAAGATGCAGGTGCTTATGGAGGAAACACAGCCAAGATGCCCATGGAAGATGGGTACAAGATTCCGAGAGGGGGGGAGATAGAAGACAGCAAGAAGTTTCATGATCCTAAGCTGTATAGGAAGCTGGTGGGGAAGTTGATCTATCTTACTATCACTCGGCCAGACATACGCTTTGCAGTGAATCAAGTGAGCCAGCATATGCAACAGCCAAAGGAGCATCATTGGAGAATGGTGGAGAGAGTCCTTATGTATCTAAATGGAACCCAAGGATTGGGAGTATGGATGGGGTGCAACAAGAGTACAGAAGTGGTGTGCTACTGTGATGCTGATTGGGCTGGTGATAGGAATGATAGAAAATCCACAACCGGGTACTGCACCTTCATTAGAGGCAACATGGTTACTTGGAAGAGCAAGAAGCAGAAGGTGGTCTCATGTTCCAGTGCTGAAGCTGAGTATAGAGCTATGCTGAAACTTACCAATGAGTTAGTATGGATCAAGGGGATTTTGAAGCACTTGGAGATCGAGCAAGCAACACCTATGACCATGCATTGTGACAATCAAGCTGCCATACATATTGCTACCAACTCTGTGTTTCATGAGAGGACAAAACACATTGAAGTTGATTGTCACAAGGTGAGGCAGATGATAGTCTTGGGAGTGATCTTGCCATGTTACACTAGAAGTGAAGATCAGTTGGCAGATATATTCACCAAGGCAGCAAGACAGAAGACAATGGAGTCCATACACATCAGGTTAGGACTCATTGATCTTACACCCATTCACTAGTCCCCTGATCATGAGATCTTCACTCTTTTTCCCTCATCAAAGTTTTGTCCCAATGGGTTTTCTTTGATGAGGTTTTTAATGAGGAAGATCTCATGGTCCTTCCAAGCTCGACTTGTTCCACATGGTCTAGCTTGAGGGGGAGTGTTGAAATGTGGTGAGAAGAGATGAGGAGTATTGTGATCATGAAGAGGAGAGAAGAAGAAAATATACTTGAGAAAAGTTACCATGCAGTAAAAATAAAGTTACTGCATGGTAAATGGGGTTTGAGGTAAAACAAGTAAGGAAAGCAATGTGTGAAACACTAAAGGAAGAAGAGGCTTAGCACAGTGATCTAACCAAGAGGGAAGAGTCGACCGTTTGGAGATGAGGTTACTTTAGCCAGTCCATGACAGGCTGTAAAGAGAGCCTAGGCGTGTGAGCATTCTCAGCCAAGTGTGGTTCACCTTGCCATTGACTACACATGCTTGTAATAGTTGATTGTGTGCGCAAACCCTTCTTTAATCTCTTGTATATATTTGTAACTCCTCTCATTAATCAAATACACACTTTGAGACTCTTTTCTCTCTAGTTTAAACATGTCTCTCTCTAGTTACTATTGAATCTAAGAACACTCTTTCTCTCTTATTCTCTCATAATCTACCATTAATCTCTTAATACACTTTCATTTCTCTAAAATAATAGTTCATCCTGGTTTGATAAGAATCATGAAGATATTGCCATATGTCCGAACAGGCTAATCTGAAATCATCTGGATAGAAAGTGGGATATCTTCTTACTCACAACTCCTATGAGATTTATTCAACTTCCTGGTTATTCTCCACTGATTATTGGTTCCAAATAAAGCTTCTTAGATCGTGGTTCATCCTGGTTTGATAAGAATCATGAAGATATTGACATATGTCCGAACAGGCTAATCTGGAATCATCTGGATAGAAAGTGGGATATCTTCTTAATCACAACTCCTATGAGATTTATTCAACTTCCTGGTTATTCTCCACTGATTAGTGGTTCCAATCAAGCTTCTTATATATTGGTTCATCCTGGTTTGATAAGAATCATGAAGATATTGCCATATGTCCGAACAGGCTAATCTGGAATCATCTGGATAGAAAGTGGGATATCTTCTTACTCACAACTCCTATGAGATTTATTCAACTTCCTGGTTATTCTCCACTGATTAGTGGTTCCAAATAAAGCTTCTTAGATCGTGGTTCATCCTGGTTTGATAAGAATCATGAAGATATTGCCATATGTCCGAACAGGCTAATCTGGAATCATCTGGATAGAAAGTGGGATATCTTCTTACTCACAACTCCTATGAGATTTATTCAACTTCCTGGTTATTCTCCACTGATTAGTGGTTCCAAATAAAGCTTCTTAGATCGTGGTTCATCCTGGTTTGATAAGAATCATGAAGATATTGCCATATGTCCGAACAGGCTAATCTGGAATCATCTGGATAGAAAGTGGGATATCTTCTTACTCACAACTCCTATGAGATTTATTCAACTTCCTGGTTATTCTCCACTGATTAGTGGTTCCAATAAAGCTTCTTAGATCGTGGTTCATCCTGGTTTGATAAGAATCATGAAGATATTGCCATATGTCCGAACAGGCTAATCTGGAATCATCTGGATAGAAAGTGGGATATCTTCTTACTCACAACTCCTATGAGATTTATTCAACTTCCTGGTTATTCTCCACTGATTAGTGGTTCCAAATAAAGCTTCTTAGATCGTGGTTCATCCTGGTTTGATAAGAATCATGAAGATAATGCCATATGTCCGAACAGGCTAATCTGGAATCATCTGGATAGAAAGTGGGATATCTTCTTACTCACAACACTTATGAGATTTATTCAACTTCCTGGTTATTCTCCACTGATTAGTGGTTCCAAATAAAGCTTCTTAGATCGTGGTTCATCCTGGTTTGATAAGAATCATGAAGATATTGCCATATGTCCGAACAGGCTAATCTGGAATCATCTGGATAGAAAGTGGGATATCTTCTTACTCACAACTCCTATGAGATTTATTCAACTTCCTGGTTATTCTCCACTGATTAGTGGTTCCAAATAAAGCTTCTTAGATCGTGGTTCATCCTGGTTTGATAAGAATCATGAAGATATTGCCATATGTCCGAACAGGCTAATCTGGAATCATCTGGATAGAAAGTGGGATATCTTCTTACTCACAACTCCTATGAGATTTATTCAACTTCCTGGTTATTCTCCACTGATTAGTGGTTCCAAATAAAGCTTCTTAGATCGTGGTTCATCCTGGTTTGATAAGAATCATGAAGATATTGCCATATGTCCGAACAGGCTAATCTGGAATCATCTGGATAGAAAGTGGGATATCTTCTTACTCACAACTCCTATGAGATTTATTCAACTTCCTGGTTATTCTCCACTGATTAGTGGTTCCAAATAAAGCTTCTTAGATCGTGGTTCATCCTGGTTTGATAAGAATCATGAAGATATTGGCATATGTCCGAACAGGCTAATCTGGAATCATCTGGATAGAAGGTGGGATATCTTCTTACTCACAACTCCTATGAGATTTATTCAACTTCCTGGTTATTCTCCACTGATTAGTGGTTCCAAATAAAGCTTCTTAGATCGTGGTTCATCCTGGTTTGATAAGAATCATGAAGATATTGCCATATGTCCGAACAGGCTAATCTGGAATCATCTGGATAGAAAGTGGGATATCTTCTTACTCACAACTCCTATGAGATTTATTCAACTTCCTGGTTATTCTCCACTGATTAGTGGTTCCAAATAAAGCTTCTTAGATCGTGGTTCATCCTGGTTTGATAAGAATCATGAAGATATTGCCATATGTCCGAACAGGCTAATCTGGAATCATCTGGATAGAAAGTGGGATATCTTCTTACTCACAACTCCTATGAGATTTATTCAACTTCCTGGTTATTCTCCACTGATTAGTGGTTCCAAATAAAGCTTCTTAGATCGTGGTTCATCCTGGTTTGATAAGAATCATGAAGATATTGCCATATGTCCGAACAGGCTAATCTGGAATCATCTGGATAGAAAGTGGGATATCTTCTTACTCACAACTCCTATGAGATTTATTCAACTTCCTGGTTATTCTCCACTGATTAGTGGTTCCAAATAAAGCTTCTTAGATCGTGGTTCATCCTGGTTTGATAAGAATCATGAAGATATTGCCATATGTCCGAACAGGCTAATCTGGAATCATCTGGATAGAAAGTGGGATATCTTCTTACTCACAACTCCTATGAGATTTATTCAACTTCCTGGTTATTCTCCACTGATTAGTGGTTCCAAATAAAGCTTCTTAGATCGTGGTTCATCCTGGTTTGATAAGAATCATGAAGATAATGGCATATGTCCGAACAGGCTAATCTGGAATCATCTGGATAGAAAGTGGGATATCTTCTTACTCACAACTCCTATGAGATTTATTCAACTTCCTGGTTATTCTCCACTGATTAGTGGTTCCAAATAAAGCTTCTTAGATCGTGGTTCATCCTGGTTTGATAAGAATCATGAAGATATTGCCATATGTCCGAACAGGCTAATCTGGAATCATCTGGATAGAAAGTGGGATATCTTCTTACTCACAACTCCTATGAGATTTATTCAACTTCCTGGTTATTCTCCACTGATTAGTGGTTCCAAATAAAGCTTCTTAGATCGTGGTTCATCCTGGTTTGATAAGAATCATGAAGATATTGCCATATGTCCGAACAGGCTAATCTGGAATCATCTGGATAGAAAGTGGGATATCTTCTTACTCACAACTCCTATGAGATTTATTCAACTTCCTGGTTATTCTCCACTGATTAGTGGTTCCAAATAAAGCTTCTTAGATCGTGGTTCATCCTGGTTTGATAAGAATCATGAAGATATTGCCATATGTCCGAACAGGCTAATCTGGAATCATCTGGATAGAAAGTGGGATATCTTCTTACTCACAACTCCTATGAGATTTATTCAACTTCCTGGTTATTCTCCACTGATTAGTGGTTCCAAATAAAGCTTCTTAGATCGTGGTTCATCCTGGTTTGATAAGAATCATGAAGATATTGCCATATGTCCGAACAGGCTAATCTGGAATCATCTGGATAGAAAGTGGGATATCTTCTTACTCACAACTCCTATGAGATTTATTCAACTTCCTGGTTATTCTCCACTGATTAGTGGTTCCAAATAAAGCTTCTTAGATCGTGGTTCATCCTGGTTTGATAAGAATCATGAAGATATTGCCATATGTCCGAACAGGCTAATCTGGAATCATCTGGATAGAAAGTGGGATATCTTCTTACTCACAACTCCTATGAGATTTATTCAACTTCCTGGTTATTCTCCACTGATTAGTGGTTCCAAATAAAGCTTCTTAGATCGTGGTTCATCCTGGTTTGATAAGAATCATGAAGATATTGCCATATGTCCGAACAGGCTAATCTGGAATCATCTGGATAGAAAGTGGGATATCTTCTTACTCACAACTCCTATGAGATTTATTCAACTTCCTGGTTATTCTCCACTGATTAGTGGTTCCAAATAAAGCTTCTTAGATCGTGGTTCATCCTGGTTTGATAAGAATCATGAAGATATTGCCATATGTCCGAACAGGCTAATCTGGAATCATCTGGATAGAAAGTGGGATATCTTCTTACTCACAACTCCTATGAGATTTATTCAACTTCCTGGTTATTCTCCACTGATTAGTGGTTCCAAATAAAGCTTCTTAGATCGTGGTTCATCCTGGTTTGATAAGAATCATGAAGATATTGCCATATGTCCGAACAGGCTAATCTGGAATCATCTGGATAGAAAGTGGGATATCTTCTTACTCACAACTCCTATGAGATTTATTCAACTTCCTGGTTATTCTCCACTGATTAGTGGTTCCAAATAAAGCTTCTTAGATCGTGGTTCATCCTGGTTTGATAAGAATCATGAAGATATTGCCATATGTCCGAACAGGCTAATCTGGAATCATCTGGATAGAAAGTGGGATATCTTCTTACTCACAACTCCTATGAGATTTATTCAACTTCCTGGTTATTCTCCACTGATTAGTGGTTCCAAATAAAGCTTCTTAGATCGTGGTTCATCCTGGTTTGATAAGAATCATGAAGATATTGCCATATGTCCGAACAGGCTAATCTGGAATCATCTGGATAGAAAGTGGGATATCTTCTTACTCACAACTCCTATGAGATTTATTCAACTTCCTGGTTATTCTCCACTGATTAGTGGTTCCAAATAAAGCTTCTTAGATCGTGGTTCATCCTGGTTTGATAAGAATCATGAAGATATTGCCATATGTCCGAACAGGCTAATCTGGAATCATCTGGATAGAAAGTGGGATATCTTCTTACTCACAACTCCTATGAGATTTATTCAACTTCCTGGTTATTCTCCACTGATTAGTGGTTCCAAATAAAGCTTCTTAGATCGTGGTTCATCCTGGTTTGATAAGAATCATGAAGATATGCCATATGTCCGAACAGGCTAATCTGGAATCATCTGGATAGAAAGTGGGATATCTTCTTACTCACAACTCCTATGAGATTTATTCAACTTCCTGGTTATTCTCCACTGATTAGTGGTTCCAAATAAAGCTTCTTAGATCGTGGTTCATCCTGGTTTGATAAGAATCATGAAGATATTGCCATATGTCCGAACAGGCTAATCTGGAATCATCTGGATAGAAAGTGGGATATCTTCTTACTCACAACTCCTATGAGATTTATTCAACTTCCTGGTTATTCTCCACTGATTAGTGGTTCCAAATAAAGCTTCTTAGATCGTGGTTCATCCTGGTTTGATAAGAATCATGAAGATATTGCCATATGTCCGAACAGGCTAATCTGGAATCATCTGGATAGAAAGTGGGATATCTTCTTACTCACAACTCCTATGAGATTTATTCAACTTCCTGGTTATTCTCCACTGATTAGTGGTTCCAAATAAAGCTTCTTAGATCGTGGTTCATCCTGGTTTGATAAGAATCATGAAGATATTGCCATATGTCCGAACAGGCTAATCTGGAATCATCTGGATAGAAAGTGGGATATCTTCTTACTCACAACTCCTATGAGATTTATTCAACTTCCTGGTTATTCTCCACTGATTAGTGGTTCCAAATAAAGCTTCTTAGATCGTGGTTCATCCTGGTTTGATAAGAATCATGAAGATATTGCCATATGTCCGAACAGGCTAATCTGGAATCATCTGGATAGAAAGTGGGATATCTTCTTACTCACAACTCCTATGAGATTTATTCAACTTCCTGGTTATTCTCCACTGATTAGTGGTTCCAAATAAAGCTTCTTAGATCGTGGTTCATCCTGGTTTGATAAGAATCATGAAGATATTGCCATATGTCCGAACAGGCTAATCTGGAATCATCTGGATAGAAAGTGGGATATCTTCTTACTCACAACTCCTATGAGATTTATTCAACTTCCTGGTTATTCTCCACTGATTAGTGGTTCCAAATAAAGCTTCTTAGATCGTGGTTCATCCTGGTTTGATAAGAATCATGAAGATAATGCATATGTCCGAACAGGCTAATCTGGAATCATCTGGATAGAAGGTGGGATATCTTCTTACTCACAACTCTTATGAGATTTATTCAACTTCCTGGTTATTCTCCACTGATTAGTGGTTCCAAATAAAGCTTCTTAGATCGTGGTTCATCCTGGTTTGATAAGAATCATGAAGATATTGCCATATGTCCGAACAGGCTAATCTGGAATCATCTGGATAGAAAGTGGGATATCTTCTTACTCACAACTCCTATGAGATTTATTCAACTTCCTGGTTATTCTCCACTGATTAGTGGTTCCAAATAAAGCTTCTTAGATCGTGGTTCATCCTGGTTTGATAAGAATCATGAAGATATGGCCATATGTCCGAACAGGCTAATCTGGAATCATCTGGATAGAAAGTGGGATATCTTCTTACTCACAACTCCTATGAGATTTATTCAACTTCCTGGTTATTCTCCACTGATTAGTGGTTCCAAATAAAGCTTCTTAGATCGTGGTTCATCCTGGTTTGATAAGAATCATGAAGATATTGCCATATGTCCGAACAGGCTAATCTGGAATCATCTGGATAGAAAGTGGGATATCTTCTTACTCACAACTCCTATGAGATTTATTCAACTTCCTGGTTATTCTCCACTGATTAGTGGTTCCAAATAAAGCTTCTTAGATCGTGGTTCATCCTGGTTTGATAAGAATCATGAAGATATTGCCATATGTCCGAACAGGCTAATCTGGAATCATCTGGATAGAAAGTGGGATATCTTCTTACTCACAACTCCTATGAGATTTATTCAACTTCCTGGTTATTCTCCACTGATTAGTGGTTCCAAATAAAGCTTCTTAGATCGTGGTTCATCCTGGTTTGATAAGAATCATGAAGATAATGGCATATGTCCGAACAGGCTAATCTGGAATCATCTGGATAGAAAGTGGGATATCTTCTTACTCACAACCCTATGAGATTTATTCAACTTCCTGGTTATTCTCCACTGATTAGTGGTTCCAAATAAAGCTTCTTAGATCGTGGTTCATCCTGGTTTGATAAGAATCATGAAGATATTGCCATATGTCCGAACAGGCTAATCTGGAATCATCTGGATAGAAAGTGGGATATCTTCTTACTCACAACTCCTATGAGATTTATTCAACTTCCTGGTTATTCTCCACTGATTAGTGGTTCCAAATAAAGCTTCTTAGATCGTGGTTCATCCTGGTTTGATAAGAATCATGAAGATATTGCCATATGTCCGAACAGGCTAATCTGGAATCATCTGGATAGAAAGTGGGATATCTTCTTACTCACAACTCCTATGAGATTTATTCAACTTCCTGGTTATTCTCCACTGATTAGTGGTTCCAAATAAAGCTTCTTAGATCGTGGTTCATCCTGGTTTGATAAGAATCATGAAGATATTGCATATGTCCGAACAGGCTAATCTGGAATCATCTGGATAGAAGTGGGATATCTTCTTACTCACAACTCCTATGAGATTTATTCAACTTCCTGGTTATTCTCCACTGATTAGTGGTTCCAAATAAAGCTTCTTAGATCGTGGTTCATCCTGGTTTGATAAGAATCATGAAGATATTGCCATATGTCCGAACAGGCTAATCTGGAATCATCTGGATAGAAAGTGGGATATCTTCTTACTCACAACTCCTATGAGATTTATTCAACTTCCTGGTTATTCTCCACTGATTAGTGGTTCCAATAAAGCTTCTTAGATCGTGGTTCATCCTGGTTTGATAAGAATCATGAAGATATTGCCATATGTCCGAACAGGCTAATCTGGAATCATCTGGATAGAAAGTGGGATATCTTCTTACTCACAACTCCTATGAGATTTATTCAACTTCCTGGTTATTCTCCACTGATTAGTGGTTCCAAATAAAGCTTCTTAGATCGTGGTTCATCCTGGTTTGATAAGAATCATGAGATAATGGCATATGTCCGAAACAGGCTAATCTGGAATCATCTGGATAGAAGGTGGGATATCTTCTTACTCACAACTCCTATGAGATTTATTCAACTTCCTGGTTATTCTCCACTGATTAGTGGTTCCAAATAAAGCTTCTTAGATCATGGTTCATCCTGGTTTGATAAGAATCATGAAGATATGCCATATGTCCGAACAGGCTAATCTGGAATCATCTGGATAGAAAGTGGGATATCTTTTTACTCACAAACTCCTATGAGATTTATTCAACTTCCTGGTTATTCTCCACTGATTAGTGGTTCCCAATCAAGCTTCTTAGATCGTGGTTCATCCTGGTTTGATAAGAATCATGAAGGTAATTGACATATGTCCGAACAGGCTAATCTGGAATCATCTGGATAGAAAGTGGGATATCTTCTTACTCACAACTCCTATGAGATTTATTCAACTTCCTGGTTATTCTCCACTGATTAGTGGTTCCAAATAAAGCTTCTTAGATCGTGGTTCATCCTGGTTTGATAAGAATCATGAAGATATTGCCATATGTCCGAACAGGCTAATCTGGAATCATCTGGATATAAAGTGGGATTCTTCTTACTCACAACTCCTATGAGATTTATTCAACTTCCTGGTTATTCTCCACTGATTTGTGTTCCCAATAAAAGCTTCTTATATATTGGTTCTGTTGAGATGAAGCAATAAAGGTTGAGTAGAAGTGATAAGAGGCAAGAGGGAACCAGACGAGTTTGAAATAAGCAAAGGCTGAGATACCTTGAAACACAAGTCTATCCGTACACATGAAGATAAAGTGGAGTGCAAGGCAAGACTTGGAAGAGTAAACTCGCCATGTTGTGATCAAGAGAAGATACTTGCAATGTTGGATCAAGAGAGACGTTGGAGGATCAGTCACATGATTGGTTAAGGGTTCAAGTCAAAGAGAGACGTTGAGGATGGGTCACTATCCGGGACCACTGATCTGCGCAGTCTGCTCTGATCCAACCTTGTCTTGTTCTTACTTTGTTTATTCATTTGTTTAGTCTCCTCTTGTTTATTATTTCCTTCATGTCGACATAAGCTTGTAATGTGCCTATATATGGGACTGTTCCCATAAACAGATTAATCAAGAAAAGAGTTTCATATTCTCTTTGTCTCAATACTCTCTCTCGCCATCTCTCTTTACTCATCAATGTCTCAACTATTCTCTCCTTGATTCTCTTACACTATCAATTCTCACATGGTATCAGAGCTTTAAGCTCCTGAAACCTGTTTCTTCCGCAAACTCTTTGATTTTTCTTTTCTATTTTGGGTAAAGTTCATCCTGTTCTTGAGGTGTTCTTCCTTTTTTGTTCCAGAATTTGCCAAAAATAGCAAAGTTCTTCCTTTACTCAAAACTTCTTGCTCTTGATGGATTCTACTGGTGAACACTCACGGATGGTGACCATTCCAGTTACTCTCAAGGGAGCTAACTACCTACACTGGGCGAGGCTAACTAAAACCGCTCTTGGAGGCAGAGGACTCTGGGAGGTGGTTGAAGAAGGCAGGAGCAACAAGAAGAAGACTATCCTAGGAGAGGATGGCAAAGAAGTGGTGCAAGCTGAAGCTGATGACAAGAAGCGAGTTCAAGAGGATCTCCTGGTCTTGTCTATCATCCAACACAGCCTTGAGGCATCAATCTTGGAGTCTTACGCCTACTGTGAGACTTCAAAAGAACTATGGGATACACTCCAAAAGGTGTTTGGGAATGTATCCAACATTAACCGAGTGTTTGAAGTCAAGAGGGCTATCAACAACTTGTGTCAAGAGGATACTGAGTTTGATAAACACTTTGGGAAGTTCAGATCTCTATGGGCAGAGCTGGAGATGTTGAGACCAGCAACCCTTGACCCGGATGTACTAAATGAGAGAAGAGAGCAAGATAAGGTCTTTGCCTTGCTATTCTCTCTTAATCCCGGGTACAATGAGTTGATCAAGCACATACTGAGGGGAGGGAGTCTCCCATCTCTGGATGAAGTGTGTGCTCAGATTCAAAAGGAGCAAGGCTCAGTTGGTCTCTTTGGAGGGAAGAAAGACCTAGTGATAGCAAACCAAGCAGAAGGTGTTGCTAACAAAGGCTACTTCAAACCTGAAGACAAGAAGGTGTGGGTGTGTGACCACTGCAAGAAGAAGGGGCATGGGAAAGACAAGTGCTGGTTGCTTCATCCTCATTTGAAGCCACAGAAGTTCCGGACTAGCACCAATGAAGCAAGAGCTAACTACTCAGGCGACATAGGTGAACCCGGAGCAGGCAATGGAGGAGAGAAGGCTCTAGCTTCCAGTTCAACCAGCTCAACCGTGAGGAACACTCAAGATGAGACTATCAGGCGCTCTGACATTGAAGCTCTCATCAAAATCCTCAAAGATAACTCTGGTAACACTCTTGGTACATCTCTTCATGCGCTTATGAGTAATGTCTCTATGAATGCTTTAACTAGTTCTAAATTGATAAAACCTCTAGTTATTGATTCAGGAGCAAGTCATCACATGATTAGTGATGTGAGCTTGATTAAAAACATTGCTCCTGCTCTAGGACATGTGATGATAGCTAATGGAGATAAGATACCAATTAAAGGCATAGGAGATCTTAAATTGTTTAACAAGGATTCAAAAGCTCTTTATATGCCTAGCTTTGCCTCTAATTTGTTATCTGTGAAAAGAGTGACTAATGATTTAAATTGCAGTGTTACATTCACTCCTAACCAAGTGTACTTTCAGGATATTGAGACTAGTAGGTTGCTTGGCAATGGTGTGACTAAGGGAGACTTGTACTTGCTTGAAGACACCAAGTCATCATCCGATTTATCTACTGCTTTAAACTCTGTTTCTGATTTCCCTAAAGATGTATTGTGGCATGCTAGATTAGGTCATCCTCATTCTCGTGCTTTGAACATCATGTTGCCTAGTATTTCTTTTAAAACTGATTGTGAAGCTTGTATCTTAGGGAAACATTGCAAAACAGTGTTCCCTAGTTCAAGTAAAATTTATGAAAGTTGTTTTGATTTGATTCACTCTGATGTTTGGACCGCACCATGTGTTTCTAGAGAGCATCACAAATATTTTGTCACATTTATAGATGAGAAGTCTAAGTACACATGGATCACCTTATTGCCATCCAAAGATCGAGTCTTAGAAGCTTTCATAAACTTTCAAAATTATGTCACTAATCATTTTCAATGCTAAGATAAAGATATTGAGATCAGATAATGGAGGGGAATATACAAGCAATGCGTTCAAACAACACTTAGCCAAACATGGGATGATCCATCAAACTAGCTGTCCATACACTCCACAACAAAATGGTGTAGCTGAGAGGAAGAACCGGCATCTCATGGAGGTAGCTAGAAGTATGATGTTCCACACCAGTATGCCTAAACGTTTCTGGAGTGATGCTGTGTCAACAGCTTGTTATTTGATCAATAGAACTCCCACCAAAGTTCTGAAGGATCAATCTCCTTATGAGGTACTGAATCACACTAAACCTTCTATTGAACATATGCGTGTGTTTGGTTGCCTTTGCTTTGTCTTTGTTCCAGGTGAACAAAGAGATAAACTGGCACCAAAGAGTACTAGAGCTGTGTTCATTGGCTATTCTCCTCATCAGAAGGGGTATAAGTGCTTTGTACCAGAGACCAGGAGGGTCTTAATCTCAAGGGATGTGAAGTTCATTGAATCCAAGGGTTACTATGATGGGAGGAATTGGGAGGATTTGGAAAATCTATCTCAATCTGCTTCAGATAGAGCCAGCAATCTCAAGAAGGTTATGGAAAGCCTTGGCATCAGGATACCTAGTGAGAGGTCAACTGGTGTCCAAGAATCAACACCAGAACCAGAAGGGTCCGGAGGTGATGATGATAGCTTGGAAATCACTCACCTTGATCCTGAAGGGGAGAATCAAACTGAACCACATCAAGAGGATAGTTCAGTGAGTCATGATCAAGCTGAGCCGCAAGCTCAAGGGGAGCAACATCACAACACTCAAGAGGAGACAGTTGTGAGTACAAGCCAGCAGCATAGTGAACCAGTGATACCTGAGAATAATCCACAGCCAAGAAGGAGTTCTAGGATCAGACAACCAGCATCAAACTGGAAGAACAACAGAGTCTACTTCAACTCTCAAGCTGTAGCACATCCAATACAAGCAGTGTGTTCTTTAGCTCAGTATCCGCAAGAACATGTAGTGTTTATTGCGGAGTTGGATCAGGAATACATCCCTAAGACCTATGAAGAAGCAATGGAGCATGCTGAGTGGAGAGAATCAGTGGGTGTGAAAGTAATGCTATGACATCAATGACACCTGGTATGAGTCAGAGCTACCAAAGGCAAGAGGGCAGTAACAAGTCGCTGGATCTTCACTATCAATACAATGCTGATGGTACAGTAGAGAGGCGCAAGACAAGATTAGTAGCAAGAGGCTTCACTCAGACTTATGGAGAAGACTATCTTGATACATTTGCGCCAGTTGCAAAACTCCATACAATCAGGATAGTCTTATCATTGGCAGTGAATCTAGAATGGGATCTCTGGCAAATGGATGTGAAGAATGCATTCTTGCAAGGAGAGTTGGAAGATGAAGTGTACATGAAGCCACCTCCTGGTTTAGAGCATCTAGTGAAGCCTGGAAATGTACTTAGATTGAAGAAAGCCATCTACGGTCTGAAGCAATCACCTAGGGCCTGGTATCACAAGCTAAGCACCACACTCAATGGGAGAGGATTTAGGAAGTCAGAAGCTGATCACACCTTGTTCACTCTCACCAGTAAGAAGGGAATCATTGTGATCTTGGTCTATGTGGATGATATCATCATCACTGGCAGTGATAAAGAAGGGATACTTGCAACCAAGACACATCTCAAGTCATCATTTGACATTAAGGATTTGGGAGAGCTCAAATATTTCCTAGGCATTGAGATATGTCGATCCAAGGAGGGATTGTTCTTATCTCAAAGGAAGTATGCTTTGGATTTGCTAAAAGAGGCTGGTGATCTAGGAGGAAGAGCTGCAAAAACCCACTTGAAGATGGGTATAAAGTGATGCGTGAGGGGGAGATTGATAATCAAACCATACACTGATGTCAAGCACTATAGAAGAATGGTTGGAAAACTTATCTACCTCACCATAACAAGACCAGATGTGTGCTTTGCGGTTAATCAAGTGAGCCAACATATGCAAGCTCCCAAGATGCATCACTGGAATATGGTTGAAAGAATACTAAGGTACCTAAGAGAGGCACCAGGACAGGGAGTATGGATGGGATGCAACAAGAGCACAGAGATAGTAGGCTACTGTGATGCTGATTGGGCAGGAGATAGAGTTGATAGGAGATCAACCACTGGATATTGCACATTCATTGGAGGGAACTTGGTAACCTGGAAAGCAAAAGCAAAAGATTGTGTCATGTTCCAGTGCTGAAGCTGAATACAGAGCCATGAGGAAGCTTACAAGTGAGCTTATTTGGATCAGGAAACCTCCTCCAAGACTTGGGCATAGAAACCTCAACTCCATCACCATGCACTGTGACAATCAAGCGGCCATACACATAGCATCCAACAATGTGTTTCATGAGAGGACTAAACACATTGAAGTTGATTGCCATAAGGTGAGGCAAGCGGTTGAGCAGAGAATCATCCTTCCATGCTACACCAGAAGTGAAGACCAGCTAGCTGACATCTTCACCAAGGCTGCAAGCTCTAAGGTCTGCGAGTTCATTCTTTC
>NW_026616729.1:0-22284 GCF_000801105.2 Raphanus sativus | reverse complement strand
CCCGTGCTGTCCCTAGGCGCCGGCGGCTAGCACGCCCGTGCTGTCCCTAGGCGCCGGGCGGCTAGCACGCCCGTGCTGTCCTAGGCGCCGGGCGGCTAGCACGCCCGTGCTGCCTCTAGGCGCCGGGCGGCCTAACGCGCCCTGCTGCCCGCTGGTCGCCGGGCAACAAAACATTCGTCAAGCACGGCCAATCCTCGTAAAGATTGACCCAAATATTATCCAAACTAATTTTACGAAACAATTTCCGTAAAATTAACTCGACAACATTTTGTTGAATAACTCTCGTTAAATAAAAGCTCGGCAATATTTTACGAAACATCATTCGTGAAGTATAACAAGATCGTAAGCTTCTTGACCTGACCAGTTCGCTCATAGCTTGACGAAACAAGAAGCCCCACTCAAGTGACATCTTGCCATTCGTTTTCACTTGTCTACCCACCTTAGCCTTCTTCGAGTTTCGCCTACTTCTCCTCCCTTTGCTTCAACGATTCTGCAACGATTCTGCACTGTTCCTTCAGGTTTCATCAAAAAATCGATTCAGTATCAGACTTTTCGAAGACCTTTGACAATGAAACGGTAGAAGACAAAGAGGAACGGACATGAGGCAATCTCGAGTAATCAATGAGACTAAGGTACGTCCGACTTAGAAAATTTTATCAAGGTTTTAATTTTTTTCGTAGGAAAGGAATGGGAACGTCTTGTAAACTGCCGTAAAATTTAGGGAACTTAGAACCTAGGTGGATAGTCTAGCAAGATAAGTCTTAGGCATTTTCTTCCAGTTTCGTTCTATTGTTCCTTGACTGTCTAGGCAGAACGCGCAAACCGATCTAATCTCTCGAAAAACCGAGAAACGATCGCCGCGCATCCTTGGCATACTCTTTCCGCTTCCGTGAGACTAATGGCACGACGGTGAGCTACAAAATTAACGAAATAACCTTCGGTAAAACTTCATGAGTAACCCGAAGCAACTTTCGCCAAAAAACGAAATCAAAGCGGAAACATTTCCCGTGTAAACCACGGAAACAAGACTACTTTGACTATCTGCGATTTTCTATCTTCATGAAACCGGTCATCCATTACTTTCGTATAAACATGTTACACAAAAACAGCATAAGGAAAACCAAGATCGGTCTCATGCAAAACGACATCGCAATACGGAAAATTACGTCCAAGCGGGAAATAACCCAAAACTGAATCCGAACGTGTTCTTCGTCGATTCCTTAAACTTTATTTCCTCGGATAAAATGAAACAATTTTCATGCGACCAAAGGAAACTTTATACGAAGCATCTATCGTATAACTGAAACCTAAAGTGGAAAATCGTTTCGAAAAGCCATCACCCATAACTTGGAAAACTCCGCTATGATTGGCATGTCTATCTCGACGAACTCTATTCGGCCCTCGGCCAACTACGTCTTTCCATAAAGTCCGGACCTGAATTCGGCATCACCATTAAGGACAATCGTGAACCAATATGACCTTAATGCGAAAGGATCGCGGTCTGATCGTTTACCAACTCCTTGGTTAAACGGCTGAACACAGCCTTCACGCCAAGACAAAACAGCTGAACGATCGCCGCTCCAATCACTTAAGGGCCAAACGATAATCCACGATTTGTCATAAAACGCCAAGTGACCATTACGCGAGCAACTCTGTCGCATAGCCCAAAAGCGGAAATCATGCGATAAATTTCTCGTAATAAAATCAGTCCTAACAGCCATACGGTTAACGGAAAAATTTGAACTTAACATCGACTGATTAAGTTCTATACGCCCCGTAAACAAAGCATGAAAAGAAACACTCGTGACAAAGCTCCAAGAGTTATACGAGTCGTCCTTAAAATCCCGGAAGGCCAACACTTCGCGAAGCAAAGCGAAGGTAGACACTTCTCCCTGGGTCAAATATACGCGACCCCTGGTCCTAATTCCTCGATCAAAATTTTATAACTTGCACGTCCAAACTGAAACAACAGTTTCTGACTACGGACATTCGCAAAACATCTCCAAGCCCGCGAACATTTGAAATGCGGCACAAGGGAAAATTAACTCGTACACATTTGAAATGTGTATGCTTGTATAATCCCACGTTTTTTGAAGAAACCGGATTTTCGAAACTCTTTACAAACACAGAAACCGAATTTTCGAAACTCTTCGCAAACAAACTCGCCAATCGCTAAACGGCCTCAACAATGGATCCAGTATCCACCAAATAAATCATAAACTATCGCCCGGAAACATTCCGCGATTTCTAAAAGCCCATAGTCCTTTATGGCATAAGAAAAACAAACTTCAAAGCACTGCGAGACGTCGCTTCGTGCCTGAACATTCGTTTTTCGATTAAAACCTTCATACGCCTTCTAAACGGCATCATATCGTTGTTGCTGATCACAACAAACGAACTCTAACGTCCTAAACAGACAAGCCACCTAAGGGTAGGCTCTTTTACATCCGACAAGGATCCCATAGCGCGCTATACAAAAAATCCAAATTTGGTTCAGCACTTCGTAAAGGAAGTAGCTCGATTCGTGCCCAGACAAATCATATAAGCCGATACCACTTCGCGGATTTTAAAACGGTACGAATCAGGTTAAAATCACAAACAGGCAAAACGAAAGCCGATTTGTCATCGCACAGCCTCAGTCTGAGAGTAAACCTAGGTCTTGCCCTAAACCCAGCCTTGCTGGTATCTTAACATCTCATAGGCAAAGCGTCAACGACGCGAGATCCCAAAACTTGTCTCTTCACTCAAGTCTGTACGTTTTCACGAATTTTCGCGTAAATCGTAAACCGCAGGAAAATCTCGCTTTGTACAAACGACGGATACGGTGATCATCAGGGAGGCAGGAATGAGACGACAACTCACACCCTGTCCCTCTAACTTCGATAGACAGAAGTTCTGAAAACGCAACATTAATATTTTATAAAGATTGAGCCGCAGAGTTCAACAGATGCCCTGAAAAAGGCCGGGATTCGAAGCCACCAACAGCCAGTCCCGCAAATACACATCATCGCCTCTTAAACGGCCGAAACACAATCAAAATAAAAATCCCTAAAGGGATTGATAAACCTAGACGCTCCCCGGAGCATCACCTTCATCCTCAAAACTCACCCAAAGAAGGAACGGTCTCACCGTCGCCTCCATTGGTCGCACCACCGCTGCATGTCTCATATGCGCCGGCTTCGCGATCCTTGACTGCCTGGTCCTGGTCCTCCGAACCCTCCGAATCCAGGACAAGGGTGCACACGGATTTCAGACCAGCGAGAATCGAGTCGAAGTTGCGAGTCTCCGTCTCCTCGAGACTCTGAATCTTCTGTTGAAGACGACGGACTTTCGAGGACATATGTTCTTCTCTTTCTTCACATTAAGCAACGAACTCACGGTCTTCCCGACGTCACGTTCAAGATCGCCAATCAAAGGTGATGTGGATTTCCGCAATGAAATACTCTTAGCCAAAAATTTCGATTTTCAACTCATAATCTTCCGCCCGCAAGATCGTCTCCGCGTCTTACAGGCTGGGGGGCTAACTGTTGGGGTCAAAAACGGTTATCTCGAAATCAACGGCTAAAAATATTTATCGTGCGCGGACTTTCCATAAAACAAGCGTCGAAAGCAAAACAAGTTGTATAGCTTAAAAAACCTATGTTAAAGTCGATCGTTCTTGTTTTACACGATAAACTTTACGAGAAAACCAACTCAGATTTAGTCGTAAAACTTCGATGATACAATCAAGAAGAACCGAGAGACATTAGGTCCGTAGCTGATATGACACGACCATACGAAAGTATACGGAAGAAACGAGAAGTAATCTAAGTTTGGACAGGCCGAACGACAAGGAATCCGCCTTTAAACTTCAAAGAGCCCGTTCTCTCAAACCGTGAGGACCCAGAGAACGATCAAGATATCAAATCGAAGCCCTCGTCGAGACGCACGTGCTGGTCCTGGCCGCCGGCGGCTAGCCCCCGTGCTGGTCCTGGCCGCCGGGAAACTTCAAAGAGCCCGTTCTCTCAAACCGTGAGGACCCAGAAAACGATCAACATATCAAATCGAAGCCCTCGTCGAGACGCACGTGCTGGTCCGTAGCCGTCGGGCGGCCAGCCCCCGTGCTGGGCGGCGCTGGCCGTGGCCGCCGGCGGCTAGCGCCCGTGCTGGCCGTGGCCGCCGAGCGGCTAGCCCCGGGCTGGCCGTGGCCGCCGGCGGCTAGCGCCCGTGCTGGCCGTGGCCGCCGGGCAGCTAGCCCCGTGCTGGCCGTGGCTGCCGGCGGCTAGCGCCCGTGCTGGCCGTGGCCGCCGGCGGCTAGCGCCCGTGCTGGCCGTGGCCGCCGGGCGGCTAGCCCCGTGCTGGCCGTGGCCGGCGGCGGCTAGCGCCCGTGCTGGCCATGGCCGCCGGGCGGCTAGCCCCATGCTGGCTCGGGTCGTCGGATGACAAGCTTCCGTGCATAAGTTCTAGGCCCCGGCCGTCAGAAGTCTGTACTTTGAGTCTTTCCCAAAGTCCTCGCAGGACGAATCATTGAGATTCCGCGTACGAAACTCCGGTTCTTACTCCAAACTAAGACCGTCGGAAACACTTCGGAAACTCGTAAGATATCAACGGGAAGGAAGATCTTAAATTCTTCGTACGAAATAGCGATGGTTATCTTAAGACACCACTCATCTCAACTCTACGAACGAATGAAGAACTTCCGAAGAAATCGTAGAAAACAACGGAAGTCCTAGAGACGGCCCGAAAGGGACCAAAAGTGATCGGACAGTCCGTTTACGATTATCTAAGATAGACACGACGATTTACATTTATCTTTACGTAACAAGATAAATGCTAAATTTCCAGAAGGATAAATGTCAAGTTTCCCAAAGATAAATGTCAAGTTTCCCGATAAACATGAAGGCCGACGAAAATGGAAAAGGCCCGCTTTGCGGCCCAAAAGGAGAATAGACCGTCATGAGAAGGAGTATATAAAGGAGCTTTGGGAGAGGAGGAAAGGCAGAGCAAAAATCATTAGAGAGAGAGAAATCCGAGATTGGAGACCTAGAGAGCTCCTGTTAGGTTAAGAACTTAGAATTTAGGCGGTAGACTAGCAAGGTAGGACCTAGAACGTCCGGCCGCCTCTCGTTCTATTTTCATCTTGTCCGCAGGCTCCTGTCTCTCTTGGAAGGATCTAACAATCCTTTTACTTAGAGTTCCGCACATAGAAACCCTAGGCATTATTCTCGACATGCCCGTTTCTATGACTAACGCTCGTACTAGACGAACTCCGCCAGGCAGTTCGATCTCTTGTTCAAACCCTTCCAACTGAACTACGTCCGACTTGATCCTCGAAAGGGATACGTAGGCAGCCTTCCTTAAGGTCCAGTCCCAAATCTCAATAAAACCTTTCCGCATTTATTTGATCACTTGTCGTTGGTTGTCGCAGAGAATCCGGACCTTCAGGGAAAGTTAGGTTTACTTAGCTTTCCTCCGTTTTACTTAATCAAAATCGACAGTACGAATTTCGGTTCCCACAGATATCTTATTACTCACAACTCCTATGAGATTTATTCAACTTCCTGGTTATTCTCCACTGATTAGTGGTTCCCAATCAAGCTTCTTACATATTGGTTCATCCGGTTTGATAAGAATCATGAAGATAATGGCATATGTCCGAACAGGCTAATCTGGAATCACCTGTATAGAAAGTGAGATATCTTCTTACTCACAACTCCTATGAGATTTATTCAACATCATGGTTATTCTCCACTGATTAGTGGTTCCAATCAAGCTTCTTACATCGTGGTTCATCCTGGGTTGATAAGAATCATGAAGATATTGCCATATGTCCAAACATGCTAATCTGGAATCACCTGGATAGAAAGTTGGATATCTTCTTACTCCAATCCTGGTTTGATAAGAATCATGAAGATAATGGCATATGTCCGAACAGGCTAATCTGGAATCATCTGGATAGAAGGTGGGATATCTTCTCGCTCACAACACTTATGAGATTTATTCAACTTCCTGGTTATTCTCCACTGATTAGTGGTTCCAAATAAAGCTTCTTAGATCGTGGTTCATCCTGGTTTGATAAGAATCATGAAGATATTGCCATATGTCCGAACAGGCTAATCTGGAATCATCTGGATAGAAAGTGGGATATCTTCTTACTCACAACTCCTATGAGATTTTTCAACTTCCTGGTTATTCTCCACTGATTAGTGGTTCCAAATAAAGCTTCTTAGATCGTGGTTCATCCTGGTTTGATAAGAATCATGAAGATAATGGCATATGTCCGAACAGGCTAATCTGGAATCATCTGGATAGAAGGTGGGATATCTTCTTGCTCACAACACTTATGAGATTTATTCAACTTCCTGGTTATTCTCCACTGATTAGTGGTTCCAAATAAAGCTTCTTAGATCGTGGTTCATCCTGGTTTGATAAGAATCATGAAGATAATGGCATATGTCCGAACAGGCTAATCTGGAATCATCTGGATAAAAGGTGGGATATCTTCTTGCTCACAACACTTATGAGATTTATTCAACTTCCTGGTTATTCTCCACTGATTAGTGGTTCCAAATAAAGCTTCTTAGATCGTGGTTCATCCTGGTTTGATAAGAATCATGAAGATATTGCCATATGTCCGAACAGGCTAATCTGGAATCATCTGGATAGAAAGTGGGATATCTTCTTACTCACAACTCCTATGAGATTTATTCAACTTCCTGGTTATTCTCCACTGATTAGTGGTTCCAATAAAGCTTCTTAGATCGTGGTTCATCCTGGTTTGATAAGAATCATGAAGATATTGCCATATGTCCGAACAGGCTAATCTGGAATCATCTGGATAGAAAGTGGGATATCTTCTTACTCACAACTCCTATGAGATTTATTCAACTTCCTGGTTATTCTCCACTGATTAGTGGTTCCAAATAAAGCTTCTTAGATCGTGGTTCATCCTGGTTTGATAAGAATCATGAAGATAATGGCATATGTCCGAACAGGCTAATCTGGAATCATCTGGATAGAAAGTGGGATATCTTCTTACTCACAACTCCTATGAGATTTATTCAACTTCCTGGTTATTCTCCACTGATTAGTGGTTCCAAATAAAGCTTCTTAGATCGTGGTTCATCCTGGTTTGATAAGAATCATGAAGATATTGCCATATGTCCAAACATGCTAATCTGGAATCATCTGGATAGAAAGTTGGATATCTTCTTACTCACATCCTGGTTTGATAAGAATCATGAAGATATTGCCATATGTCCGAACAGGCTAATCTGGAATCATCTGGATAGAAAGTGGGATATCTTCTTACTCACAACTCCTATGAGATTTATTCAACTTCCTGGTTATTCTCCACTGATTAGTGGTTCCAAATAAAGCTTCTTAGATCGTGGTTCATCCTGGTTTGATAAGAATCATGAAGATAATGGCATATGTCCGAACAGGCTAATCTGGAATCATCTGGATAGAAGGTGGGATATCTTCTTACTCACAACACTTATGAGATTTATTCAACTTCCTGGTTATTCTCCACTGATTAGTGGTTCCAAATAAAGCTTCTTAGATCGTGGTTCATCCTGGTTTGATAAGAATCATGAAGATAATGGCATATGTCCGAACAGGCTAATCTGGAATCATCTGGATAGAAGGTGGGATATCTTCTTGCTCACAACACTTATGAGATTTATTCAACTTCCTGGTTATTCTCCACTGATTAGTGGTTCCAAATAAAGCTTCTTAGATCGTGGTTCATCCTGGTTTGATAAGAATCATGAAGATATTGCCATATGTCCGAACAGGCTAATCTGGAATCATCTGGATAGAAAGTGGGATATCTTCTTACTCACAACTCCTATGAGATTTATTCAACTTCCTGGTTATTCTCCACTGATTAGTGGTTCCAAATAAAGCTTCTTAGATCGTGGTTCATCCTGGTTTGATAAGAATCATGAAGATATGGCATATGTCCGAACAGGCTAATCTGGAATCATCTGGATAGAAGGTGGGATATCTTCTTACTCACAACACTTATGAGATTTATTCAACTTCCTGGTTATTCTCCACTGATTAGTGGTTCCAAATAAAGCTTCTTAGATCGTGGTTCATCCTGGTTTGATAAGAATCATGAAGATAATGCCATATGTCCGAACAGGCTAATCTGGAATCATCTGGATAGAAGGTGGGATATCTTCTTACTCACAACACTTATGAGATTTATTCAACTTCCTGGTTATTCTCCACTGATTAGTGGTTCCAAATAAAGCTTCTTAGATCGTGGTTCATCCTGGTTTGATAAGAATCATGAAGATAATGGCATATGTCCGAACAGGCTAATCTGGAATCATCTGGATAGAAGGTGGGATATCTTCTTGCTCACAACACTTATGAGATTTATTCAACTTCCTGGTTATTCTCCACTGATTAGTGGTTCCAAATAAAGCTTCTTAGATCGTGGTTCATCCTGGTTTGATAAGAATCATGAAGATATTGCCATATGTCCGAACAGGCTAATCTGGAATCATCTGGATAGAAAGTGGGATATCTTCTTACTCACAACTCCTATGAGATTTATTCAACTTCCTGGTTATTCTCCACTGATTAGTGGTTCCAAATAAAGCTTCTTAGATCGTGGTTCATCCTGGTTTGATAAGAATCATGAAGATAATGGCATATGTCCGAACAGGCTAATCTGGAATCATCTGGATAGAAGGTGGGATATCTTCTTACTCACAACACTTATGAGATTTATTCAACTTCCTGGTTATTCTCCACTGATTAGTGGTTCCAAATAAAGCTTCTTAGATCGTGGTTCATCCTGGTTTGATAAGAATCATGAAGATATTGCCATATGTCCGAACAGGCTAATCTGGAATCATCTGGATAGAAAGTGGGATATCTTCTTACTCACAACTCCTATGAGATTTATTCAACTTCCTGGTTATTCTCCACTGATTAGTGGTTCCAAATAAAGCTTCTTAGATCGTGGTTCATCCTGGTTTGATAAGAATCATGAAGATAATGGCATATGTCCGAACAGGCTAATCTGGAATCATCTGGATAGAAAGTGGGATATCTTCTTGCTCACAACTCCTATGAGATTTATTCAACTTCCTGGTTATTCTCCACTGATTAGTGGTTCCAAATAAAGCTTCTTAGATCGTGGTTCATCCTGGTTTGATAAGAATCATGAAGATATTGCCATATGTCCGAACAGGCTAATCTGGAATCATCTGGATAGAAAGTGGGATATCTTCTTACTCACAACTCCTATGAGATTTATTCAACTTCCTGGTTATTCTCCACTGATTAGTGGTTCCAAATAAAGCTTCTTAGATCGTGGTTCATCCTGGTTTGATAAGAATCATGAAGATAATGGCATATGTCCGAACAGGCTAATCTGGAATCATCTGGATAGAAAGTGGGATATCTTCTTACTCACAACTTATGAGATTTATTCAACTTCCTGGTTATTCTCCACTGATTAGTGGTTCCAAATAAAGCTTCTTAGATCGTGGTTCATCCTGGTTTGATAAGAATCATGAAGATATTGCCATATGTCCGAACAGGCTAATCTGGAATCATCTGGATAGAAAGTGGGATATCTTCTTACTCACAACTCTTATGAGATTTATTCAACTTCCTGGTTATTCTCCACTGATTAGTGGTTCCAAATAAAGCTTCTTAGATCGTGGTTCATCCTGGTTTGATAAGAATCATGAAGATATTGCCATATGTCCGAACAGGCTAATCTGGAATCATCTGGATAGAAAGTGGGATATCTTCTTACTCACAACTCCTATGAGATTTATTCAACTTCCTGGTTATTCTCCACTGATTAGTGGTTCCAAATAAAGCTTCTTAGATCGTGGTTCATCCTGGTTTGATAAGAATCATGAAGATAATGGCATATGTCCGAACAGGCTAATCTGGAATCATCTGGATAGAAAGTGGGATATCTTCTTACTCACAACTCCTATGAGATTTATTCAACTTCCTGGTTATTCTCCACTGATTAGTGGTTCCAAATAAAGCTTCTTAGATCGTGGTTCATCCTGGTTTGATAAGAATCATGAAGATATTGCCATATGTCCGAACAGGCTAATCTGGAATCATCTGGATAGAAAGTGGGATATCTTCTTACTCACAACTCCTATGAGATTTATTCAACTTCCTGGTTATTCTCCACTGATTAGTGGTTCCAAATAAAGCTTCTTAGATCGTGGTTCATCCTGGTTTGATAAGAATCATGAAGATAATGGCATATGTCCGAACAGGCTAATCTGGAATCATCTGGATAGAAGGTGGGATATCTTCTTACTCACAACACTTATGAGATTTATTCAACTTCCTGGTTATTCTCCACTGATTAGTGGTTCCAAATAAAGCTTCTTAGATCGTGGTTCATCCTGGTTTGATAAGAATCATGAAGATATTGCCATATGTCCGAACAGGCTAATCTGGAATCATCTGGATAGAAAGTGGGATATCTTCTTACTCACAACTCCTATGAGATTTATTCAACTTCCTGGTTATTCTCCACTGATTAGTGGTTCCAAATAAAGCTTCTTAGATCGTGGTTCATCCTGGTTTGATAAGAATCATGAAGATATTGGCATATGTCCGAACAGGCTAATCTGGAATCATCTGGATAGAAAGTGGGATATCTTCTTACTCACAACTCCTATGAGATTTATTCAACTTCCTGGTTATTCTCCACTGATTAGTGGTTCCAAATAAAGCTTCTTAGATCGTGGTTCATCCTGGTTTGATAAGAATCATGAAGATATTGCCATATGTCCGAACAGGCTAATCTGGAATCATCTGGATAGAAAGTGGGATATCTTCTTACTCACAACTCCTATGAGATTTATTCAACTTCCTGGTTATTCTCCACTGATTAGTGGTTCCAAATAAAGCTTCTTAGATCGTGGTTCATCCTGGTTTGATAAGAATCATGAAGATAATGGCATATGTCCGAACAGGCTAATCTGGAATCATCTGGATAGAAAGTGGGATATCTTCTTACTCACAACTCCTATGAGATTTATTCAACTTCCTGGTTATTCTCCACTGATTAGTGGTTCCAAATAAAGCTTCTTAGATCGTGGTTCATCCTGGTTTGATAAGAATCATGAAGATATTGCCATATGTCCGAACAGGCTAATCTGGAATCATCTGGATAGAAAGTGGGATATCTTCTTACTCACAACTCCTATGAGATTTATTCAACTTCCTGGTTATTCTCCACTGATTAGTGGTTCCAAATAAAGCTTCTTAGATCGTGGTTCATCCTGGTTTGATAAGAATCATGAAGATATTGCCATATGTCCGAACAGGCTAATCTGGAATCATCTGGATAGAAAGTGGGATATCTTCTTACTCACAACTCCTATGAGATTTATTCAACTTCCTGGTTATTCTCCACTGATTAGTGGTTCCAAATAAAGCTTCTTAGATCGTGGTTCATCCTGGTTTGATAAGAATCATGAAGATATTGCCATATGTCCGAACAGGCTAATCTGGAATCATCTGGATAGAAAGTGGGATATCTTCTTACTCACAACTCCTATGAGATTTATTCAACTTCCTGGTTATTCTCCACTGATTAGTGGTTCCAAATAAAGCTTCTTAGATCGTGGTTCATCCTGGTTTGATAAGAATCATGAAGATATTGCCATATGTCCGAACAGGCTAATCTGGAATCATCTGGATAGAAAGTGGGATATCTTCTTACTCACAACTCCTATGAGATTTATTCAACTTCCTGGTTATTCTCCACTGATTAGTGGTTCCAAATAAAGCTTCTTAGATCGTGGTTCATCCTGGTTTGATAAGAATCATGAAGATATTGGCATATGTCCGAACAGGCTAATCTGGAATCATCTGGATAGAAAGTGGGATATCTTCTTACTCACAACTCCTATGAGATTTATTCAACTTCCTGGTTATTCTCCACTGATTAGTGGTTCCAAATAAAGCTTCTTAGATCGTGGTTCATCCTGGTTTGATAAGAATCATGAAGATATTGCCATATGTCCGAACAGGCTAATCTGGAATCATCTGGATAGAAAGTGGGATATCTTCTTACTCACAACTCCTATGAGATTTATTCAACTTCCTGGTTATTCTCCACTGATTAGTGGTTCCAAATAAAGCTTCTTAGATCGTGGTTCATCCTGGTTTGATAAGAATCATGAAGATATTGGCATATGTCCGAACAGGCTAATCTGGAATCATCTGGATAGAAAGTGGGATATCTTCTTACTCACAACTCCTATGAGATTTATTCAACTTCCTGGTTATTCTCCACTGATTAGTGGTTCCAAATAAAGCTTCTTAGATCGTGGTTCATCCTGGTTTGATAAGAATCATGAAGATATTGCCATATGTCCGAACAGGCTAATCTGGAATCATCTGGATAGAAAGTGGGATATCTTCTTACTCACAACTCCTATGAGATTTATTCAACTTCCTGGTTATTCTCCACTGATTAGTGGTTCCAAATAAAGCTTCTTAGATCGTGGTTCATCCTGGTTTGATAAGAATCATGAAGATATTGCCATATGTCCGAACAGGCTAATCTGGAATCATCTGGATAGAAAGTGGGATATCTTCTTACTCACAACTCCTATGAGATTTATTCAACTTCCTGGTTATTCTCCACTGATTAGTGGTTCCAAATAAAGCTTCTTAGATCGTGGTTCATCCTGGTTTGATAAGAATCATGAAGATATTGCCATATGTCCGAACAGGCTAATCTGGAATCATCTGGATAGAAAGTGGGATATCTTCTTACTCACAACTCCTATGAGATTTATTCAACTTCCTGGTTATTCTCCACTGATTAGTGGTTCCAAATAAAGCTTCTTAGATCGTGGTTCATCCTGGTTTGATAAGAATCATGAAGATATTGCCATATGTCCGAACAGGCTAATCTGGAATCATCTGGATAGAAAGTGGGATATCTTCTTACTCACAACTCCTATGAGATTTATTCAACTTCCTGGTTATTCTCCACTGATTAGTGGTTCCAAATAAAGCTTCTTAGATCGTGGTTCATCCTGGTTTGATAAGAATCATGAAGATATTGCCATATGTCCGAACAGGCTAATCTGGAATCATCTGGATAGAAAGTGGGATATCTTCTTACTCACAACTCCTATGAGATTTATTCAACTTCCTGGTTATTCTCCACTGATTAGTGGTTCCAAATAAAGCTTCTTAGATCGTGGTTCATCCTGGTTTGATAAGAATCATGAAGATATTGCCATATGTCCGAACAGGCTAATCTGGAATCATCTGGATAGAAAGTGGGATATCTTCTTACTCACAACTCCTATGAGATTTATTCAACTTCCTGGTTATTCTCCACTGATTAGTGGTTCCAAATAAAGCTTCTTAGATCGTGGTTCATCCTGGTTTGATAAGAATCATGAAGATATTGCCATATGTCCGAACAGGCTAATCTGGAATCATCTGGATAGAAAGTGGGATATCTTCTTACTCACAACTCCTATGAGATTTATTCAACTTCCTGGTTATTCTCCACTGATTAGTGGTTCCAAATAAAGCTTCTTAGATCGTGGTTCATCCTGGTTTGATAAGAATCATGAAGATATTGCCATATGTCCGAACAGGCTAATCTGGAATCATCTGGATAGAAAGTGGGATATCTTCTTACTCACAACTCCTATGAGATTTATTCAACTTCCTGGTTATTCTCCACTGATTAGTGGTTCCAAATAAAGCTTCTTAGATCGTGGTTCATCCTGGTTTGATAAGAATCATGAAGATATTGCCATATGTCCGAACAGGCTAATCTGGAATCATCTGGATAGAAAGTGGGATATCTTCTTACTCACAACTCCTATGAGATTTATTCAACTTCCTGGTTATTCTCCACTGATTAGTGGTTCCAAATAAAGCTTCTTAGATCGTGGTTCATCCTGGTTTGATAAGAATCATGAAGATATTGCCATATGTCCGAACAGGCTAATCTGGAATCATCTGGATAGAAAGTGGGATATCTTCTTACTCACAACTCCTATGAGATTTATTCAACTTCCTGGTTATTCTCCACTGATTAGTGGTTCCAAATAAAGCTTCTTAGATCGTGGTTCATCCTGGTTTGATAAGAATCATGAAGATATGGCATATGTCCGAACAGGCTAATCTGGAATCATCTGGATAGAAAGTGGGATATCTTCTTACTCACAACTCCTATGAGATTTATTCAACTTCCTGGTTATTCTCCACTGATTAGTGGTTCCAAATAAAGCTTCTTAGATCGTGGTTCATCCTGGTTTGATAAGAATCATGAAGATATTGCCATATGTCCGAACAGGCTAATCTGGAATCATCTGGATAGAAAGTGGGATATCTTCTTACTCACAACTCCTATGAGATTTATTCAACTTCCTGGTTATTCTCCACTGATTAGTGGTTCCAAATAAAGCTTCTTATATCGTGGTTCATCCTGGTTTGATAAGTATTGACAAAGGATATAAATAAATCAGAAAGAGAGAGGAGATGGAGATACATGAAGTAGAAGCAGATCCGAGATTACTTGAAATACAAGTATATCCGTACAACACTTGCTGTGCAAGGTACCAGTGCATAACCTAACGTGAAGTGAGAGGCAAGGCAAGTCAGAGAACATCTTGGTCGACATCAGAGAAGGAGGAGACCGTTGGAGTTTGTAAGAGACAAAGAAGAGTGTTTAAAATAAGCAAGGTCACATGATACACTTAAGGTGTAGCCGTTTGTGACCTGTCCCTCTCAACCCTGCCTTGCCTTGATCAGAACACATTTGTTTATTGTTTCTTAAGTACTTGCAACACATTTGTTTAATACTTTCTGTATCCAGGCTCTTGCCTATATAATCTTGTAACCTCTCTCACATTAATCTTAAGGAAATAAATCCTTCTTTACTCTCTCTTTACTTTGCAACATCTCTCTCTCTCTCTCACGATTTCATCACTCTCACTTGTTCTTCACTTGTTCATCATTTGTTCTTCATTTACTTTCATGGTATCAGAGCATAAGCTCTTGAGAACCTAAAATTCTTCCGCAATACACTCTGGTTTTACTTTCTTTCTTGATTCACTCTTTTACTTTCTCAAATCTCACCTCAGATTTCTTTTATCCAGTGGATAATAAATCTGTGTTCTTGAGTTTCTGGAAATTTTTAAATTCTTCTCTTGGCTGTTCTCACTCCCTCCTGTATCCATTTAATTTTCTTGAGAGTTAACCTTGATTCTAAACTTGCTTTTCCTCAGTTCAGAGAGATTTACTTGTTTCTGTCTTGAAAAATTCTTGAAAAATTTACTTGAAACCTTAAGGAGAAGATGGAGGACTACAGACCAGTGAGAATTCCATGTCTACTCAAGGGACCAGGAAACTACATCACCTGGTCTAGAATGGCCAGGACAGCCCTTGGAGGTAGAGGATATTGGGAGCATGTCACTTCAGACTCTGCTCCAAAGAAAATCACCCAAGGAGAAGATGGCAAGGAGGTTGTAGTGGTGGATGAAGGCAAATGGGCTCAGGAAGATCTCATGGTGCTGTCTACCTTGCAAAGCTCACTTGATGGTCCATTAATGGACTCATATTCACACTGTACCACAACAAAACAGCTGTGGGATACCTTGCACAAGGTGTTTGGCAACACTTCAAACCTCACCAGAATCTTTGAAGTGAAGAGAGCCATCAACAACTTGGAGCAGGAAGAAGGAGACTTCACCAAGCATCTTGGGAAGTACAGTCAGCTATGGTCTGAGCTAGAGATGCTAAGGCCAAGCACCAATGACCCTGATACACTTGAAGCCAGGCGTGAGCAAGACAAGGTCTTTGGACTGCTTCTCACACTTAACCCAAGCTTCAATGATGTGGTGAGGCATATACTAAGAGACAAGGAGCTTCCAGGCTATGATGAAGTTTGTGCTAGACTCCAAAAGGAGATAGGCTCAGATGGTCTCTTTGGAGGTGGAAAAGGAGGGCTCTCACTGGCGCACAAGGCTGAGAAGGTGGAGAGTGCTTCAGCTAACAAAGCCTACTTCAAACCAAGAAGGGGAGGAGACAAGTCTGTGACTTGTGAGCATTGTAAGAAGGAGGGACACTCCAAGACAAGCTGCTGGTTTCTCCATCCTCACCTCAGGCCAGTTTCAACAAACAGGCCCCAACAAAACAGAGCACATGAGGCAAGAGTTCAAGACACCACAGATGGGAAGGCTATGGTCTCAACTACCCACACTGGTGGATCCTTCTCCTCACACGCCATGACACCAGCTCAGGATGATGCATTCATCCGCAAGTCAGACATTGAGGCTCTTATCAAAGCACTCAATGCAAACTCTGGTAACATTAATGTTAATGCTTTAAATTCTATTCACCATGCATCACACCCTGCTAGATCTCTAATTATTGATTCAGGAGCGTCCCATCATATGATTAGGGATGTTAATCTGATTAGTAATGTTAAACCAGCTCTAGGCAGTGTAGTAATTGCTAATGGTGATAGAGTACCTATTGAAGGAATAGGAAATCTGAAATTGTTTGAAAAAGAGTCTCAAGCCTTGTATATGCCTAGTTTCACCTCTAACTTACTATCTGTTAAGAAAGCAACCACTGATCTTAATTGCCATGTTATTTTTAGTCCTAATGATGTGTGCTTTCAGGATATTAAGACCAGTAAGATGCTGGGAAAAGGTGTGAGCAAGGGAGAGCTTTATTTACTTGAAGACACCAAGCTGTTATCAGATTCTACTTATGCTTTTAATTCTGCTTCTGTTTTAACTAGTGATGTATTATGGCATGCTAGATTAGGTCATCCTCATTCTAGAGCTTTAAGTCTTATGTTGCCTAATCTGTCTTTTAAAAATGAAACTTGTGAGGCTTGTATCCTTGGTAAACATTGCAAATCTGTTTTTCCTAAATCTATGACTATTTATGAGAATTGTTTTGATCTAGTTCACTCTGATGTTTGGACAGCACCTTGTGTATCTAGAGAAAACCATAAATATTTTGTGACATTCATAGATGAAAAATCAAAGTTTACTTGGCTCACATTGATTTCTAGTAAAGATAGAGTTTTTGAAGCTTTTCTAAACTTCCAAAACTATGTGACTAACCATTTCAACTCTAAGATAAAAATCTTTAGGTCTGATAATGGAGGAGAATATACTAGCAATGCTTTCAAACAACACCTAGCAAAACATGGAATAATACATCAAACAAGCTGCCCTTACACACCACAACAAAATGGAGTGGCTGAGAGGAAAAATCGCCATCTTATGGAGGTTGCAAGGAGCATGATGTTTCACACCAATGTTCCTAAGAGATTTTGGGGTGATGCTGTGGTCTCTGCATGCTATTTAATCAACAGGATACCAACCAAAGTCCTCCAAGATGTCTCTCCTTTTCAGGTATTAAACAAAATCAAACCTCCCCTTGATCACTTGCGTGTGTTTGGGTGTGTTTGCTATGTCTTGACACCAGGAGAACAGAGAAACAAGCTGGAAGCCAAGAGTGTCAAGGGCATGTTCATTGGATATTCTCATACACAGAAAGGCTACAAGTGCTACATACCTGAGTTAAGAAGAGTAATGGTCTCAAGGGATGTGAAGTTTGTAGAATCCAAGGGTTACTATGATGAGAAGAGCTGGGACAGTCTTAGAGATCTCTCACAAGGACCATCTGATAGAGCAAACAACCTGAGAACCATCTTGGAAAGCTTAGGCATCTCTCAGCCTAGTAGCAGTGAGGCGCCTAACACCACTCCATCACCACCAGCTGCTGTTCCTATTGAAGCAACAGTCCCAATTATGGAACCAGTCCATCCTGATCCTGAGGGGGGCAATGAGAATGAGTCAACACCAGAAGATGATTCAACATCAGTTCATGATCAAGATGGTGCTGATTCTGATCAGTCTAGTGGAGATCAGTATGAGGGTGAGCAGGAACAGGAAGAAGCAGTGATAGAGGAGCAGATTCAACCATTGAGAAGAAGTACCAGAGTGAGAAAAGATCCATCAAACTGGAGCAACACCAGAGTATACTTCAACAGCAATGCAGTGGCTCATCCTATCCAAGCAACCTGCTCCTTTGCAAGCTATCCTCAAGAGCATGTAGCTTTCATCATCAACCTGGATCAAGAATACATTCCAAAGACTTATGAAGAAGCTATGGAGGATGATGAGTGGAGAGAGTCTGTTGGAGATGAAGTTGGAGCCATGATCAAGAATGACACTTGGTATGAGACTGAACTGCCTAAAGGAAAGAAAGCAGTCACAAGCCGCCTACTCTTCACCATCAAGTACCAAGCAAATGGGAAACCAGAAAGGAAAAAGACAAGGCTAGTTGCAAGAGGATACACCCAAGTCTATGGAGAAGACTACTTGGATACTTTTGCACCAGTAGCTAAGCTCCACACCATACGGATTGTTCTCTCCTTGGCTGTAAACTTGGAATGGGATTTATGGCAGATGGATGTCAAGAATGCCTTTCTACAAGGAGAGCTAGAGGATGAGGTTTACATGAGACCACCTCCTGGTATGGAAGACATGGTCAAGCCAGGAAATGTCTTAAGATTAAAGAAGGCCATCTATGGATTAAAACAGTCACCAAGAGCTTGGTACCACAAGCTGAGTACAACTCTCAATGGAAGAGGGTTTGTAAAATCAGAAGCTGATCACACTCTCTTCACCCTCACAAGCAAACAAGGAATTGTGGTGATTCTGATCTATGTAGATGATATTATCATCACAGGAAGCAACAAGGAAGGTATCATCTCTACTAAAGCTTTCCTTAAGTCTAGCTTTGATATTAAAGATTTGGGTGAGCTAAAGTACTTTCTAGGGATTGAGATATGCCGCTCTAAGGAGGGGCTATTCTTATCTCAAAGAAAGTACACACTTGATCTTTTAAATGAGGCAGGAGAGCTTGGAGCAAGAATAGCTAAGACACCACTTGAAGAAGGTTACAAAGTCTTGCGTGAGGGGGAGATTGAAGATACCCTTTTTGGCGATTTCAAACTCTATAGAAGAATGGTGGGGAAGCTGATCTATCTTACCATCACAAGACCAGACATCTGCTTTGCTGTAAACCAAGTCAGTCAGCATATGCAAACTCCCAAGGTTCATCACTGGAAGATGGTGGAGAGGATCATGAGATATCTAAGGGAAGCTCCTGGTCAAGGTGTATGGATGGGATGCAACAAGAGTACAGAGATTGTGGGATACTGTGATGCAGATTGGGCTGGTGATAGAGTAGACAGGAGGTCTACTACAGGCTATTGCACTTTTATAGGAGGCAATCTGGTTACTTGGAAAAGCAAGAAGCAGAAGGTGGTATCATGTTCAAGTGCTGAAGCAGAATATAGGGCAATGAGGAAGCTGACCAGTGAGCTCATTTGGATCAGAAACTTGCTAAGCGACTTGGGCATAGAGACAACAACACCAATCACCATGCACTGTGACAACCAGGCAGCCATTCATATAGCTTCCAACTCAGTCTTCCATGAGAGAACAAAGCACATTGAAGTGGATTGTCACAAGGTTAGACAAGCAGTGGAGCAGAAGATCATCCTACCTTGCTACACTAGAAGTGAAGACCAGCTAGCTGACATCTTCACCAAAGGAGCAAGCACCAAGGTCTGTGAGTTCATCCATCCGAGATTGGGACTCATAGACTTGGCTAGATCATGATCCCCTTATACCATGGAGCATCTACTCTTTTTCCTTTATGTGTTTTTATCCCATTGGGTTTTTCACATAAAGGTTTTAATGAGGGATGTGTTCATGGGTTCCAATCTTAACCACATACTATATGGTTAAGCTTGAGGGGGAGTATTGACAAAGGATATAAATAAATCAGAAAGAGAGAGGAGATGGAGATACATGAAGTAGAAGCAGATCCGAGATTACTTGAAATACAAGTATATCCGTACAACACTTGCTGTGCAAGGTACCAGTGCATAACCTAACGTGAAGTGAGAGGCAAGGCAAGTCAGAGAACATCTTGGTCGACATCAGAGAAGGAGGAGACCGTTGGAGTTTGTAAGAGACAAAGAAGAGTGTTTAAAATAAGCAAGGTCACATGATACACTTAAGGTGTAGCCGTTTGTGACCTGTCCCTCTCAACCCTGCCTTGCCTTGATCAGAACACATTTGTTTATTGTTTCTTAAGTACTTGCAACACATTTGTTTAATACTTTCTGTATCCAGGCTCTTGCCTATATAATCTTGTAACCTCTCTCACATTAATCTTAAGGAAATAAATCCTTCTTTACTCTCTCTTTACTTTGCAACATCTCTCTCTCTCTCTCTCACGATTTCATCACTCTCACTTGTTCTTCACTTGTTCATCATTTGTTCTTCATTTGTTCTTCATTTACTTTCCTGATAAGAATCATGAAGATATTGCCATATGTCCGAACAGGCTAATCTGGAATCATCTGGATAGAAAGTGGGATATCTTCTTACTCACAACTCCTATGAGATTTATTCAACTTCCTGGTTATTCTCCACTGATTAGTGGTTCCAAATAAAGCTTCTTAGATCGTGGTTCATCCTGGTTTGATAAGAATCATGAAGATATTGCCATATGTCCGAACAGGCTAATCTGGAATCATCTGGATAGAAAGTGGGATATCTTCTTACTCACAACTCCTATGAGATTTATTCAACTTCCTGGTTATTCTCCACTGATTAGTGGTTCCAAATAAAGCTTCTTAGATCGTGGTTCATCCTGGTTTGATAAGAATCATGAAGATATTGCCATATGTCCGAACAGGCTAATCTGGAATCATCTGGATAGAAAGTGGGATATCTTCTTACTCACAACTCCTATGAGATTTATTCAACTTCCTGGTTATTCTCCACTGATTAGTGGTTCCAAATAAAGCTTCTTAGATCGTGGTTCATCCTGGTTTGATAAGAATCATGAAGATATTGCCATATGTCCGAACAGGCTAATCTGGAATCATCTGGATAGAAAGTGGGATATCTTCTTACTCACAACTCCTATGAGATTTATTCAACTTCCTGGTTATTCTCCACTGATTAGTGGTTCCAAATAAAGCTTCTTAGATCGTGGTTCATCCTGGTTTGATAAGAATCATGAAGATAATGCCATATGTCCGAACAGGCTAATCTGGAATCATCTGGATAGAAAGTGGGATATCTTCTTGCTCACAACACTTATGAGATTTATTCAACTTCCTGGTTATTCTCCACTGATTAGTGGTTCCAAATAAAGCTTCTTAGATCGTGGTTCATCCTGGTTTGATAAGAATCATGAAGATATTGCCATATGTCCGAACAGGCTAATCTGGAATCATCTGGATAGAAAGTGGGATATCTTCTTACTCACAACTCCTATGAGATTTATTCAACTTCCTGGTTATTCTCCACTGATTAGTGGTTCCAAATAAAGCTTCTTAGATCGTGGTTCATCCTGGTTTGATAAGAATCATGAAGATAATGCCATATGTTCCGAACAGGCTAATCTGGAATCATCTGGATAGAAAGTGGGATATCTTCTTACTCACAACCTTATGAGATTTATTCAACTTCCTGGTTATTCTCCACTGATTAGTGGTTCCAAATAAAGCTTCTTAGATCGTGGTTCATCCTGGTTTGATAAGAATCATGAAGATATTGCCATATGTCCGAACAGGCTAATCTGGAATCATCTGGATAGAAAGTGGGATATCTTCTTACTCACAACTCCTATGAGATTTATTCAACTTCCTGGTTATTCTCCACTGATTAGTGGTTCCAAATAAAGCTTCTTAGATCGTGGTTCATCCTGGTTTGATAAGAATCATGAAGATATTGCCATATGTCCGAACAGGCTAATCTGGAATCATCTGGATAGAAAGTGGGATATCTTCTTACTCACAACTCCTATGAGATTTATTCAACTTCCTGGTTATTCTCCACTGATTAGTGGTTCCAAATAAAGCTTCTTAGATCGTGGTTCATCCTGGTTTGATAAGAATCATGAAGATATTGCCATATGTCCGAACAGGCTAATCTGGAATCATCTGGATAGAAAGTGGGATATCTTCTTACTCACAAACTCCTATGAGATTATTCAACTTCCTGGTTATTCTCCACTGATTAGTGGTTCCAAATAAAGCTTCTTAGATCGTGGTTCATCCTGGTTTGATAAGAATCATGAGATATGGGCATATGTCCGAACAGGCTAATCTGGAATCATCTGGATAGAAAGTGGGATATCTTCTTACTCACAACTTATGAGATTTATTCAAATTCCTGGTTATTCTCCACTGATTAGTGGTTC
>NW_026616728.1:0-22313 GCF_000801105.2 Raphanus sativus | reverse complement strand
CTCAAGTCCTGCTCAAAGTGGAGAAAGAGAATTAGATGGTGATACCGGTTCAGCAAAGGGCAAGCTAATGACAGTGAGAGAGGTCAAGTTGAGGCTGAGATTGAACAAGAAGAGACTAATGAACAACCAAGAGAAGCTGGCAGTGAACAAGAAGCTGAACAGCAAGTGGAAGTTCCTTTGAGAAGGAGCACTAGAGTAAGGAAGGATCCTTCCTCTTGGGTAAACACAAGAGTGTACTACAATGCCCAAGCAGTGGAGCATCCTTCTCAAGCTGTGTGCTCCTTTGCCGAGTTCCCTGAAGATCATGTGCTTTCATGGTGAGCTTGGATGAGAGCTATGTTCCAAGAAGTTATGAGGAAGCCATGTTGATTCAGGAGTGAGGGGATTCAGTCAATGCAGAGGCTGATGCTATGATAAGAAATGATACCTGGTATGAGAGCAAGCTACCTAAAGGGAAGAAAGCAGTGTCATGCAAGTGGATCTTTACCATAAAGTATCTACCTAATGGTAAGATAGATAGGAGGAAGACTAGGCTGGTAGCAAGGGTTTACACAAACTTATGGAGAAGACTACATAGATACTTTGGCTCCAGTCGCCAAGCTTCATACTATCAGAGTAGTGCTATCACTTGCTGTCAACCTTGAGTGGGATTTATGGCAAATGATGTGAAGAAGCCTTTCTTCAGGGGGAGCTTGAAGATGAAGTATACATGCTGCCACCACCAGGGATGGAAAACATGGTGAAACCAGGCAATGTGTTAAGACTGAAGAAAGCTATATATGGGTTGAAACAATCACCAAGGCATGGTACCACAAGCTAGCACCACTCTGAATGGTAAAGGGTTCAGAAAGTGTGAGTTGGATCACACACTCTTCACCTTGGTTACACCAGGAGGTATCAATTGTTATTCTTGTATATGTTGATGATATTATCATTTACTGGTTCTGAATAAAACAGGTATACAAGAAAAACCAAGGAGTATCTCAAGTCAGTCTTTGACATAAAAGACTTGGGAGAGATGAAATATTTTCTTGGATTGAGTTGTGCAGGTCTAAGGAAGGCTTATTTATATCTCAAAGAAAATATACACTTGATCTTTTGAAAGATGCAGGTGCTTATGGAGGAAAGACAGCAAAGATGCCCATGGAAGATGGGTACAAGATTCCAAGAGAGGGAGAGATAGAAGATAGCAAGCTATTTCATGATCCCAAGCTGTATAGGAAGCTTGTGGGGAAGCTGATCTACCTCACTATCACTCGGCCAGATATATGCTTTGCAGTGAATCAAGTTAGCCAGCATATGCAACAACCCAAGGAACATCATTGGAGAATGGTGGAAAGAGTACTCATGTATCTTAATGGAACTCAAGGGTTAGGAGTATGGATGGGATACAACAAGAGCACTGAGGTGGTTGGCTACTGTGATGCTGATTGGGCTGGTGATAGAAATGATAGGAAGTCTACAACTGGGTATTGTACCTTCATTGGAGGAAACATGGTTACTTGGAAGAGCAAGAAACAGAAGGTGGTCTCCTGCTCGAGTGCTGAAGCTGAGTATAGAGCTATGTTGAAGCTTACCAATGAGTTAGTATGGATCAAAGGGATTCTGAAGCACTTGGAGATTGAGCAAGCAACTCCAATGACCATGCATTGTGACAATCAAGCCGCCATACATATTGCTACCAACTCTGTGTTCCATGAGAGGACAAAGCACATTGAGGTTGATTGTCACAAGGTAAGGCAGATGATAGTCTTGGGAGTGATCTTGCCATGCTACACAAGAAGTGAGGATCAGTTGGCAGATGTGTTCACCAAGGCAGCAAGACAGAAGACAATGGAGTCCATCCATGTGAGGTTAGGACTCATTGATCTTTCACCTAAGAGATAGTCCCCTGATCATGAGATCTTCACTCTTTTTCCCTTATCAAAGTTTTGTCCCACTGGGTTTTCTTTGGTAAGGTTTTTAATGAGGAAGATCTCATGGTCCTTCCAAGCTTGACTTGTTCCACATGGTTAAGCTTGAGGGGGAGTGTTGAACTGTGTGAAAGAGTAATGAGTTGTGGGAAGAATATGAAGCATGAGAAAGAGGAAAACATGTTAAGGAGAAGAAGAGAAGAAGTTGTGATAGTTCACTGTAGCAGTAAATATTAGTTACTGTGGTAACAATCAAGAGTTACTGCTACAGTGAGGTAAATGGAGAAGTGAAGCAAAGACACTAGTCGACCAAGAGGGTTACATAAGTAAGAAGGAAGAAACCTTGGTCTAGTGACCGTTTGGAGTTCAAAGAGAGCGCGCCTGACAGGCTGTCAGTAGCTGGAAAGGCAAAGGGATCTTTCAAAGATGCCAAAGCATGTGAGAGCTCCCATTGGTTACTTTAAGCTTGGCGCTCCTCTCCCTTGTTGACTTCACATGCTTCTCTTATCTTTTAGCATAGTAAACCCTTGTGATCTCAGTGTATAAGTATGTAATCCCCTCTCATTAATCAATAACACAATGTCTTGAGTCTCTTTTTCTCTCTTGCGCAGTCATGTTACTATTACATCTGAAAACTCTTTTCTCTTAATCTCTCTTAATCTCTCTCGGATTCTCTTCAACTCTCACCTAATCTCTCATCAATCTCTTGATACCTACTCTATTCTCTAAAATCATAATTCAGAGCATGATCCGGATACTGTTTGATTCATGATCTTCCTTGTGCAAACTTTGGGCATTATTTCTTTTGCACCAACTTTGCACAAGTCGACTTGATCACTCTCAGCTACTGCTTCTTCCTTCTTCATTCCAACACTCCCCCTCAAGCTTGACCATAGGAGATCCTTGGGCAAGCTTGGAACTATGAAGAAGCTCCCTCATTAAAAACCTTGCAAAGAAAACCTCATGGGATAAAACTTTGCAAGGGAAAAAGAGTAGAGTTCAACACAGCTTGGGGATTGGCCAGTGAGTCTAAGGAACTCAGATAACTCATGGTGGAGTCCTTAGACTCTGGATCATGGCCTGACTTGTTGATATAAGACTCGGGGGGAAGCCTGTGGAAGGTGGTGGAGATGGATCCTCAAGCTGGCTTTCACGCACTCTCTTGAGAACAAAGGATGGTTGAAGGTGATGGCACTTGACTAGATGGATCAAGTGGTGTGGGATCTAACAAGCTGGCTATAACGCACTCTCTTGTTGGACCGGTTAATGAGATTGATGATGGAATGAGGAACACCACAAGGATGATGGGAGATCCTTGATACAGTTCGAACTCTTACTGCTTGAATCACACAAGGAGGAAGAGAGTTGGCGGCTTGCTTAGGGGGCAAACTGACTCATATATTGATTAGGTAAAAAGTTGTGTCTTACAAAGCTGCGTGTGGGACTTTATTAATAGTCCATCAGCTGTGACCTAAACGGTCGACTCAAAGAAAGCAAAGACTCAAAACAACAGGACTTGTGAAGCAAAGGAAACAAAACAGCAAAACAACTAACTATGCCCCGTTTAAACTATAAAAGGAAAGTGCATAAAAATAAAAGACAAAGAGACCTAAACTAGTCTTGGTCTCGAACCTTGGATGCTGCTGAGATGGGAGAGTTCTAGGAACCACTAGACTGACCCATCTTACCTGCACAAATCGTAAATAATGAAAACACTTCCCTTGGTTCATGGTTGAACTCCCTTGATGTGTTCTTGAAGTTGAGCACGCTTGGATCATTCTTGAAAGGTATCTTGTCTTGCTCTTCTTCTTCAAGTTCTTCCTCACTCTTCTCTTCATTATCTTCAGCTTCTATCTTGTTGGTTTCTTGAAGGAGGGGTTCTTCTTCAACTTCAGTTCCTGCCAAGTAAACATTTGAATCAGCTCCATTCATATAAGCTGGCTTACCTTGAGTGATATTGAGTTGCGCAAAGGCATTGCTCAAGTCATCACTTGTCGTGTTGATATGTCCTCTCTTGGGTGGATCAGCTAGAATCTTAGGTGGTGGCTCAGCTAAGCTATCTAAGATAGCTTGGACCGCAAGTGCAAAGCCTTGGTTAAGTCTTCTTTGCTTGGATCGGGTCATGGGTCCTTCAGATGCCTTGGGAATGGTTATGGTGTCCTGGTTGTGGTCGATGACCTCATCATTCCCTCCCCCTTCAGAAGGTTTTGACCTCAAAACTGAATCATCTGCAAGATAAGGGGTTAAATCCGCAACATTAAAAGTATGAGAGATGTTAAACTCATCAGGCAATTCCAAAAGATAAGCATTGTCATTGATCTTTTCTAGCACACGGAATGGACCATCTCCCCTTGGAGCTAGCTTAGAACTCCTTTTCTGTGGGAACCTCTCCTGCCTCATGTGGATCCACACCCACTCTCCTGGTTCAAAGTTCATGGGTTTGCGCCTCTTATCAGCATTCCTCTTGTACTCCTCAGTTTTCTTGATGACATTTTCCTTAGCTTGCTGGTGTATCTTCTTGATTGCTTCTCCTCTCTTTAAACCATCCTGATTAATTTGCTCAACTTGTGGTATTGGCTTAAGATCCAAAGGGGTTAGTGGATTAAATCCATAAACAACTTCAAAAGGAGACATCTTAGTAGCAGAATGTGTAGCATGGTTATAAGCAAATTCAATCAATGGAAGGCAATCTAACCAAGTACTTAAGTTGCGACCAAGAGTGACTCTAAGTAAAGTGGATAGGGTCCGGTTTACCACTTCAGTTTGTCCATCCGTTTGAGGATGACAAGTTGTGGAGAAGAGTAACTTGGTTCCTAGCTTCTTCCACAAGGTTCTCCAGAAATGACCCAAGAACTTGGTATCTCTATCAGATACAATGGTCCTTGGTATCCCATGTAAGCGCACCACTTCTTTAAAGAACAAGTCTGCGGTTTGAGATGCATCATTGGACTTGTCACAGGGTATGAAGTGAGCCATCTTTGAGAACCGGTCCACCACCACAAAGATTGAATCCTTGTGTCTTATCTTGGGCAAACCTAAAACAAAATCCATAGAAATATCCTCCCAAGGAGCATTAGGAATTGGTAAAGGTAAGTATAAACCGTGAGGATGTGACCTGGACTTGGCTTTGTGGCAAGGAACACATCTTGCACAATGTCTCTCAACGTCTCTCTTGAGATGTGGCCAAAAGAAGTGATCAGTAACGATAGCCAAGGTCTTGTCTACTCCAAAATGACCCATAAGACCTCCACCGTGTGCTTCTTGAAGTATAAGGTCTCTCATGGAACTTTGGGGAATGCACAGCCTCTTATCCCTAAATAGAAACCCTTCATGCAAGTGATAGGATTGGAAAGCTCCTTTCCCACATGATTGGAAGGCTTCTTTCAGCTCCGGATCATCTTTGTATAGCTCCTTGATGTGCTCAAACCCTAGTACCTTGGCATCCAGGGTAGTGATCAAAGCATGTCTTCTTGATAAGGCATCAGCTACCACATTTTCCTTCCCCTTCTTGTACTTGATTACATATGGAAAGGTCTCAATAAACTCCAACCACTTAGCATGTCTTCTCTTAAGTGAAGTCTGGCCTCTTAAGTGCTTGAGGGTTTCATGATCAGTATGGATAATGAACTCCTTGGACCTTAAGTAGTGTTGCCAAGTTTCCAAAGCTCTAACCAATGCATATAACTCCTTGTCATACGTAGGGTAGTTGAGGGTTGCTCCACTTAGCTTCTCACTGAAAAAGGCTACTGGTTTCTTCCTTTGATGTAGCACGGCTCCTATACCCACTCCTGAGGCATCACACTCTACTTCAAACATCTCGTCAAAGTCAGGTAGAGCTAGCACTGGTGCGTGAGTTAGCTTGTACTTCAAGGCATTGAAAGCAGCTTCTTGTAGCTCTCCCCATGAGAAAGCAACATTCTTCTTGATCACAGCAGTCAATGGAGCAGCTATGGTACTGAAATCTCTAACAAAGCGCCTGTAGAAACTAGCCAAACCATGGAAGCTCCTAACATGTGCAATGGATGTTGGAAGAGGCCACTCTTGTATGGCCTTGATCTTCTCCTCATCCACCTGTAATCCCTGTTTACTCACTACAAAGCCTAAGAAAACAAGCTGATCAGTACAAAAGGTGCACTTCTTTAGGTTGGCATATAAACCTTCCTTCCGAAGTGTAAGCAACACAAGTTCTAGATGTTTTAGATGTTCATCTAAGCTCTTAGAGTAAATAAGTATATCATCAAAATAGACAACCACAAATTTACTTATGAATGATCTAAGAACCTGGTTCATGAGCCTCATGAAAGTGCTTGGTGCATTGGTTAGTCCAAAGGGCATAACCAACCACTCATATAGACCTTGCTTGGTCTTGAAGGCAGTCTTCCACTCATCTCCTTCACGCATCCTTACTTGATGGTAACCACTTCTCAAATCTATCTTGGAAAAGATAGTTGCTCCACTAAGCTCATCAAGCATGTCATCTAGGCGTGGGATTGGGTGTCGGTATTTGATGGTGATGTTGTTGATGGCACGGCAATCTACACACATCCTCCATGATCCATCCTTCTTGGGAACTAGAAGAACTGGTACTGCACATGGGCTTAGACTCTCTCGGATGTACCCTTTGTTCATCAAGTCTTGAACTTGTTTTTCTAGCTCCTTGGTCTCCTCCGGATTCATTCTGTATGCTGGTTTGTTTGGCAAAGCTGAGCCTGGCACGAGATCAATCTGGTGCTCAATCCCTCTGATTGGAGGTAATCCAGCTGGGATCTCTTCAGGGAACAAGTCTTGAAACTTGTCTAGCACGGCTTGAGCTGGTTTAGGAACTTGTTGAGCTTCTGAGCTTCCTGTACTTAAACATTCCTTTAAAACCATTAGTAGTACAGTGCCTTGAGCACTCAAGGTCTTTAAGACAGCACCAGGAGAAATCATAAGGTTAGTTTTACTTACCTGGTCTTCCTTGTTCATCTTAGTTTGTAACTCATGCACCTCAGATGGACTCAAAGGGGCTAAGTTGTACTTACGGTCCTTGAACTTGAAAGAGTAGTAGTTGGTGCGTCCATTGTGAAAGGTGGCTCTATCAAATTGCCAAGGTCTCCCCAGCAGTATGTGTCCGGCTTGCATTGGTACCACATCACAAACTACTTCATCTTGGTACTTACCAATACTAAAAGATATCTTTGCTTGCTCAGTGACCTTCAGCTCAGTCTTGTTGTCTAACCATTGCAACCTATAGGGCCGAGGGTGCTTGGTTGTCTCAAGACCTAACCTGTCCACCATATACTTGCTAGCCACGTTAGTACAAGATCCTCCATCTATAACCAAGTTACATACCTTAGCCTTGATGGTGCAGCGAGTGTGGAAGAGGTTCTCTCTTTGAGCTTTCTCTTCAGGATTGGTCATTGTACTTAGTACTCTCCGAGTGACCAACAACTCTCCAGTGTCCGGATACTCTACTTCTTCTCCAGAGTCCATTGCTTCCATTTCAGCTTCATCTTGAGACTCATAGTCTCCATTGGTGGTGATAGTCATGACTCGTTGGTTTGGGCACTCCCTAGCCATGTGACCTCGTCCCTGACATCTAAAACAAGTAACATCTCTAGCTCTTTGATTGTTAGTACTTTTGTTTTGATCTTGTCTAGGACCCTTGTTTGAATCATCACCCTTACTCTTGAACCGAGAATCAATCTCTACAGCTTTACCTTTGTCATTCGGTTTGTTGACATTAGAAGTCCAAGGTTGTGAGTTTCTAGACCTACTAGTAGCGGTCTTACGCTTGATTTGCTTCTCAACCTGCACAGCTAAGTGCATTAGTTCATGTAAACCACTATATTGAGCTCTTTCTACCTTCCTGGAGATACGCTCTTGAAGTCCATCAATGAATTGAGCCATCAAAGCTTCCTCAGATTCTTCTAACTCCAGTGAGTTCATCAGCTTCTCAAACTCTTCAAAGTATTCTTCTACTGACCTATTACCTTGAGACAACTTGCGAAAACGTTTTTGTAAGTCTCTATGATAGTAATCAGGAACATATCTTAACCTTAGGAGATACTTCATGTCAGCCCAAGTTGTGACAGCTCCAAAGCGGTTCCTCCTCCTCTCAGCTACAGTTCTGTCCCACCAGGCAAGTGCATTCTCGGTGAGTTGAGCAGCTGCTAAGGCAACCTTCTTGTGCTCTCCGTAGCCATAGCACTCAAAGATGTACTCTAAGCGCTTCTCCCAATCCATGTAAGCTTCTGGATCAGACTTTCCTGTAAAAATAGGGGGAACAATTTTAATGTCTTTATTGTGCTCCCTATGATTAGCTTCCCTAGCACGGTTGTGTCTAAGTGGATCCTGTCTCCTAGGATTGCGGTTCTGGAGAGGGTCATCATCATCTAAGCTCGGCATGCTTTCATCATCTCCTTGCTCTCCATCTTCATCTTCATGGATGGGGTTTTGGTTGCGGATTGGAACTCTCCTTTGAGGTTGCTCCAACCGGTTCAAGCGAGTGTTGATCTGCTGGCCAAGCTCCCCTACAACAGCCCTCAACTCTTCTCTCATGGCAGCCATGATCTGCTCCATGGTTGGAGGGTTAGCCCCGTTGTTGGCGTTCTCATCTCCCATGTTTTGGTTTGGTTCCTTGCTAGTCACTCAACAAAAACAACAAAATATCAAAGCACCAACGGTAACTAGAATTTAAATATGAAACTTTGAAACAAACGAAATATAAAAGGGAGATCTTTTGGGGTTTTGAAAGTTTTTAAATGAAAAGGAAAGACAATACTCGATAAATCTAGGAAAGGAAACTAAATCAACTAGGAAAACTTGCGTGATCAACAATAAGGAAAGAACAAGATATTTTTGGGTTTTCGAAATTTTTATGAATCAAAAGGGCGAATGCAACAAGAACAAGTAAACTTTTTATGGGTTTTGGTTTATGAAACTAAAAGAAAAAATCGAAGAACAAGAAACAAAGATAAGGGTAAGAACAACCAAAGGATGGATCCTTTGGCTCTGATACCAAAATGATATAAGACTCGGGGGGAAGCCTGTGGAAGGTGGTGGAGATGGATCCTCAAGCTGGCTTTCACGCACTCTCTTGAGAACAAAGGATGGTTGAAGGTGATGGCACTTGACTAGATGGATCAAGTGGTGTGGGATCTAACAAGCTGGCTATAACGCACTCTCTTGTTGGACCGGTTAATGAGATTGATGATGGAATGAGGAACACCACAAGGATGATGGGAGATCCTTGATACAGTTCGAACTCTTACTGCTTGAATCACACAAGGAGGAAGAGAGTTGGCGGCTTGCTTAGGGGGCAAACTGACTCATATATTGATTAGGTAAAAAGTTGTGTCTTACAAAGCTGCGTGTGGGACTTTATTAATAGTCCATCAGCTGTGACCTAAACGGTCGACTCAAAGAAAGCAAAGACTCAAAACAACAGGACTTGTGAAGCAAAGGAAACAAAACAGCAAAACAACTAACTATGCCCCGTTTAAACTATAAAAGGAAAGTGCATAAAAATAAAAGACAAAGAGACCTAAACTAGTCTTGGTCTCGAACCTTGGATGCTGCTGAGATGGGAGAGTTCTAGGAACCACTAGACTGACCCATCTTACCTGCACAAATCGTAAATAATGAAAACACTTCCCTTGGTTCATGGTTGAACTCCCTTGATGTGTTCTTGAAGTTGAGCACGCTTGGATCATTCTTGAAAGGTATCTTGTCTTGCTCTTCTTCTTCAAGTTCTTCCTCACTCTTCTCTTCATTATCTTCAGCTTCTATCTTGTTGGTTTCTTGAAGGAGGGGTTCTTCTTCAACTTCAGTTCCTGCCAAGTAAACATTTGAATCAGCTCCATTCATATAAGCTGGCTTACCTTGAGTGATATTGAGTTGCGCAAAGGCATTGCTCAAGTCATCACTTGTCGTGTTGATATGTCCTCTCTTGGGTGGATCAGCTAGAATCTTAGGTGGTGGCTCAGCTAAGCTATCTAAGATAGCTTGGACCGCAAGTGCAAAGCCTTGGTTAAGTCGTCTTTGCTTGGATCGGGTCATGGGTCCTTCAGATGCCTTGGGAATGGTTATGGTGTCCTGGTTGTGGTCGATGACCTCATCACTTGTGCTGCAAGGATGAACTCCATAACTTGCACACACCAACATCTCGGAACTCTTCTTTAGGCCGGTTGTGTCTCCCCCTCTCTTCTGACTACTCGCCATCTTGCAATGGCTTAGGGACCACCAGCTTCTACTTCAGAGAGCTCCACTAAGGTACCTGATACATTATCCCAAAGGTGCATCAGTTCTCAAGGCAAAGCATTCAATCACAACAAGCTCAATAACATTTTAAGTGTAAGAACAATCATAAATGTATTGAGATGAGTTTAAGGTGCTTCCCTTTCATCAGTATGGTGGGGAGTGAACTCCACTTGAATCCCCACTTGGTAAAGTAACACTTAGATCATGGAAGCTCAATCTCATGCTTGGGACAGTGAGTGCCTTGAGTCTTCTTTGATCTAGTTTATGATGCAAGCGTGAACTCCACAACTTGCCAATGGCTTGTGGCGGTTGGATCTTCAGGATTGCTCTCTTCATTACCCCTCCTCAAGCTTGATCCAGAGAGTATAGGGATGGACCAAGCTTGGAAGTGAGCAAGACTTAGCTAGAACCAGGAGCGCATCACCCCAACAGCTGCGCTTAAGTCAACCAGTTCCTCCTCCTCTTATCTCCTATCCACTGCCTAAAACAACTCTTCCTTGTGTGTCTCTTGGAACCAGGAGCTCAACACCCAAACAGGCTGCGCTTAATTCAACCGGTTCTACACACAAGTTGTCTCTCCATGGTCAGGAATATACACCAAGTGTAGGCTCTGAACACATGGGCTAAGACTTCTTCTTTGTATTGATTTGATGATGGGCAGAGATCACCTCTTGTGTACCTGAAACATCACTCAAACTCCAACAAGAATCAGTCCACACACACTAGGATCAAACCTTGATACCACATCAAGTCTGATCCCAATGTTTAAAAACAAATGCAATGGACAGAAGCTAAACACACATTTAGAACAAATCCATGCACGCCAACTTCTCTAAATGCACAAGAATGATAACTCATCAACACATGACATTTAGGCAATTTAAAAGAAAACTTTGAACAGCCACAGAGACTAGACAACTCATCTAATCACCTTAAACAGAACATGAATGCACTACAAGCCAGGAAACTCTCCTAGAACTCTAGCAATGCAACAAGACAAAACAGAGGCTAAACAACTCGCCTAGCACACACACAACTTAAACAAATGATTCTAGGACAGAAGCTAAACAAAACCATGCTAGCAACCTTAAACAATCCTAAACCATTGCACAAACACCAGACATAATTTAAATAAAATAAACAAGCTCAGATTAAGTTCAGGAGGTTAGCTTACAACTCAAGGAACCTGAGCTAGTTCCTTGTACCTCCATGGACTTGGTTCATCTGAACTTGGCAGGTTTGAGGTGTGGGTGAAGGTCCCAACACTTCTCCTTTGTGTGTTTTTCCTTCATGTCAGGAACACAATTAAACTCCCTCCTGTCCTCTTGCTGGTCGTGGGTCTTGGTGGTCAGAGAATGAGCTCCAGCTTTGTTGGCCAGAGAATAGTTTGAACAGCCTAGCTTTGAAGCTTCTTCAGTCACCTTGCTCCAAGAATGGTTTCTTCCATGAATTTTCTTCAGCAATCTGAACCAGAGGAGGTGGTTTAGTATCTTCTTTGTACCCTTGGCAGTCTCTTGGGTCGCCATTTCTTTTGTGTTCTCCATCTTGAAGAGTTTTTTTTTGGACCAGTGGACAATAGAATGTTCCAACTGGTTTTGCAACAGACTGGACTTTGGTGAGGCTTGCTGGACTAATCTTAAGCCTTCTTGAGTTCCAGACACTAAATTTCTCCTTTATCTTGAGTTCTGGTGAGTCTCTTCCCTCCTGGAAAAGCTTTGGACCAGAGGATACAAGGATGAACAGAAACAGAGTTTTAAAGAGTAATAAGAACTGGAAATGATTTGCGGAAGCTTTATAGGTTCTCAAGAGCTTGTTGCTCTGATACCATGAGAGAATTGTGAGAATATGATGTGAGAGTAAAGGAGAACAGAGTATGGGCGAGTTTAGTGATGGAGAGAATAAGAGTTTCTGTGAGAATCAAAGAGAGAGTAATGGAGAGTAAGTGAGTATTTGGAGTATTGCTTGAGAGATTAAGTAACCAGAGAGTGTTAGAGACTTAGAACAGAGTATATTGAAGTGAGAGAACTCCTCTCCTTAAGTTACAATTCGTCACACAAGGGCTATATATAGCCAAGATACATCCAGAAACCCTAGCTAATAGATAAACAATATCTTAGGGTTTACTTAAACTAATATTATCTTAGACAGGATTAAACAATCATTATAGTGGGGAAATCTGAATCAGAGCAGGCTGGAGAGAGAGAGTGTGGCACGTCCAGAATGGGTGAAAGTGACCTGACCCAACAGCTCTTTGTCTAAGGCAACATGTGATCTCCTTTTGAATTCAAACTAGATGCTTGGCGCCAATACTGTCTAACACTCTGAAGTATTGTCGACAGGAACTCCCTGACTTTGCACCATCTTGATCATTGCCCTGATAATGCACACTCTTGATCTTGATACTGATCTTGCACATTTCCCTCTTGGTGATTCAGAGCATGATCCGGATACTGTTTGATTCATGATCTTCCTTGTGCAAACTTTGGGCATTATTTCTTTTGCACCAACTTTGCACAAGTCGACTTGATCACTCTCAGCTACTGCTTCTTCCTTCTTCATTCCAACACTATATATGTGTGTGTCTCGTAGTCTAATAAGATCATCCAATCTTTTATCTAAAAACCCTTGTTCTCTCTGACTTGTCTTTGCGAGTTCTTGAGTTCTGCTGGTGAGTAATATCCAGCAATCTCTAGTTGTCTAAGGAGGTGTGTCATATCCAATCTAGCCAACTAAACCGTGTCAAGGAGCCATTCCGCAACTCTTTGATTCATCACCATTCCACTGCCTTGAAGATCTTGAGTCCTTGATTCGATCTTGCAAGGATCTATCCATATCATCCAGAGAAATCATCCTAGGATCGTATTAAGTGGTATCAGAGCACTCTGGATAGGGAAGTTCTCGATCTCTCTTTGATTTTTGATTTGAACTCTTCGGCTTCTTTTCAAATCATCGATAGATCTGTGTTTTTTGTTTAAGTTTATCACTTGATCTGATCATTCTATCACTTGTTTTCATTGATCTGAATCGAATCCTGTTAGATCTAAGAATTTTTATCATATTTGAATTTGAATCGATCAATTGCTTGTGTTTGAAGAAATCGTGATCATAAATCTGTTGTTTGTTCTGCAAGTTTTCATCATTTTTCTTTGTTTGATTTCGTTTCTATTGAACTACTTATTTGTTTAAGTGTTTGATTGAATCAGGTACCATGGGGAACGAGACTGATGAAGAAGCGGACTTGATGAGAAGAAACAAAATGCTGATGGAACCCATGACTGCTCAGTTGAACAAAACCATGTTGAAAAACATGTCATCTATGATAAAAGACAAGATGGAAGAACTTAGAAGGGAGATTAGACAAGCTACTGGTCAAGGACACAGCCGTGAAGCTGAAAGAGAAGAGCAATCTCCACAACGCCAACGAGAGCATGATGGTTCGCAAGAAACTGATAACTACTATGAGCGTAGAAGATCCTCTTCTAGAGACAGTCGTAGGAGACCTAGGAGAGATCACGTGGGAAGAAGGTATCATAGAGATGAGTATACTGGTCTTAAGATCAAGATCCCTCCTTTCCATGGTAAGGTTGATCCTGATGCTTACTTGGAGTGGGAGAAGAAGATTGAGATTGTCTTCAATTGTCAACACTACAGAAACGCTCAAAGGATCCAAATTGCCACTACTGAGTTTTATGACTATGCTTTGAGTTGGTGGGATCAGCTAGTGACTGCTAGACGTGTCAATCAAGAGTATCCTGTTGACTCTTGGCAAGAGATGAAGTCTTTGATGCGCAAGAGGTTTGTACCTAGCCACTACCATCGTGATTTGCACCAGAGGCTACGAAAACTGATTCAAGGCTCCAAAACCGTGGAGGAATACTATCAAGAGATGGAGTTGTTGATGCAAAGAGCGAGTGTCTCAGAAGATAGAGAAGCTACCATGTCAAGGTTTCTTGGAAGACTCAACCATGAGATACAAGATAGAGTGGAGATGCAGCATTACGTTGAGCTAGAGGAGATGCTACACAAAGCTATCTTAGTGGAACAACAACTCAAAAGAAAGAGCTACTCTCGTTCTAGCTATGGTACTAGCAAGTTTCAGCATTCAAGGGAAGAGAAGCCTAGTTACCAGAAGGAGAGCAAGCCGTATCAGAAGGATGACACTAAGCCTAGCAGCATCTTTGACAAAGATAAAGGAAAAGCAGTAGCTACGGGTTTGAAGTCTCGGGATGTTAAGTGCTTTAAGTGTCAAGGGCGTGGACACTATGCCAACGAGTGTACTAACAAGAAAACCATGATTCTTCTAGACACTGGAGAGTATTTGTCTCAGGATGAGAAGATCCACACTGAACGTGAGCAATCTGAGGCAGAATCTGAAGAAGAACCGGTCAGAGGAAGGTTACTAGTAACAAGAAGACTTCTGAATCTTCAAACCAAGGCAGAAGAAACTGAGCAGCGTGAGAATTTGTTCTACACTAGATGTCTGGTTCAAGGAAAGGTCTGTAGTCTCATCATTGATGGAGGAAGTTGTGTCAACGTGGCCAGTGAGACAATGGTGGGCAAAGTTGGGTTTAAGAGTTCAGAAACATCCAAAGCCATACCGGTTGCAGTGGCTTAATGAAGAAGGAGAGATGAGAGTCTCAACTCAGGTTCTGATTCCCATAGCCATTGGTAGAATACGAAGACGAGGTTTTATGTGATATACTACCTATGGAAGCAAGCCATTCTTCTTGGACGACCTTGGCAATCAGACAGGCGTGTGATGCATGATGGTTATACTAACAAGCACACCTTTGAGCATAATGGCAAGAAAACCGTGCTGGTGCCTCTAACTCCCAAAGAGGTTCATGAAGATCAACTTCAACTTCAGAAAAAGAAAAAGATTGATCTCAAGCCTGATGAAAGCAAGCAATACAGTCTCTATGCCAAAACAGGGGAGATCAAAAGAATTCTCTACTCTCAAAATTCTTTTGTTTTACTCAGGTTTAAAGAGAACCTACTAACTGTTGCTAATAAAACACTGGAATATCCGAGTGAACTATCTTCTCTTTTGCAGGAATATAAAGATATCTTTCCAGAAGACAATCCAATTGGGTTACCTCCAATTCGTGGGATTGAACATCAGATAGATTTTGTTCCTGGAGCTACACTCCCAAACCGGCCATCTTACAGGACCAACCCTGTTGAAACTAAAGAGTTACCAAAGCAAGTGGAGGAGCTTATGGAAAAGGGACATATCAGAGAAAGCATGAGTCCTTGTGCTGTTCCAGTGCTTCTTGTGCCAAAGAAAGATGGTAACTGGAGAATGTGTGTTGACTGCAGAGCCATCAACAATATCACTGTAAAGTATCGCCATCCTATTCCTAGATTAGATGACATGCTAGATGAATTGCATGGGTCTTGCTTCTTTTCTAAGATAGATCTTAAGAGTGGTTATCACCAGATTAGGATGAAGGAAGGTGATGAGTGGAAAACTGCATTTAAAACTAAACATGGATTGTATGAATGGTTAGTGATGCCATTTGGTTTGACGAATGCACCTAGTACTTTCATGCGCTTAATGAATCATGTTCTAAGATCATTCATAGGCATCTTTGTTGTTGTTTACTTTGATGACATCTTAGTTTACAGCAAAAGCTATCATGATCATATAGAACATCTTAGGGCTGTCTTTGATGTGCTTAGAAAAGAATCTCTTTACGCCAATCTTAAGAAGTGTACATTTGGAACAGATAACTTGGTCTTTTTAGGCTTTGTTGTGAGTGCAGATGGTGTTAAAGTGGATCAAGAAAAGATCAAAGCAATCCAAGAATGGCCAAGTCCAACCACCGTGAGTGAAGTAAGAAGTTTCCATGGGCTTGCTGGTTTCTACAGGCGATTTGTCAAAGATTTTAGCACTATAGCAGCTCCCTTAACTGAAGTGATCAAAAAGGATGTTGGATTCAAATGGGGAGAAGCACAAGAAACCGCCTTTCAATGCCTTAAAGAGAAGCTCACTCATTCTCCTCTCCTTACTCTTCCTGACTTTAATAAAACGTTTGAGATTGAATGTGATGCTTCCGGTATAGGTATTGGTGCTGTCTTAATGCAGGATAAGAGACCAATAGCTTACTTCAGTGAGAAGCTTGGAGGAGCTACACTCAACTATGCAACATATGACAAGGAACTCTATGCGCTTGTGAGAGCTTTGCAAACTTGGCAACACTACCTCTGGCCTAAGGAGTTTGTGATACACACGGATCATGAGTCTCTTAAGTACTTAAAGGGGCAAAACAAGCTCAGCAAGAGACATGCCAGATGGGTTGAGTTCATAGAAACCTTTCCATATGTGATCAAATACAAACAAGGTAAGGACAATATAGTGGCTGATGCACTATCTCGAAGGTATGTCCTCTTGAACACTCTTGATGCTAAGTTGTTAGGATTTGAACAACTTAAAGGAATGTATGAAACCGATCCTGATTTTAAAGATGCATATAAATCTTGTGAAAAGTTTGCTTCTGGTCATTACTTTAGACAAGATGGGTTTCTCTTCTATGATAATCGTTTGTGTATTCCTAATTGCTCTTTGAGAGATTTATTTGTTAGGGAATCACATGGAGGAAGTCTTATGGGACATTTTGGTATTGCCAAGACTCTTAAAGTTTTGCAGGATCATTTCTTTTGGCCTCGCATGAAGAGAGATGTGGAGAGAATCTGTGAGAGATGCGCAACTTGTAAGCAAGCTAAGTCCAAAGTTCAAGCTCACGGTTTGTATACTCCCTTACCCATTCCTTATCATCCTTGGAATGACATCTCTATGGATTTTATTGTTGGATTGCCTAGGACTAGAACCGGAAAGGATTCAATCTTTGTAGTTGTTGATAGGTTCTCCAAAATGGCTCACTTCATTGCTTGCCACAAAACTGATGATGCATTGCATGTTTCTAATTTGTTCTTTAAAGAGATTGTGCGTTTACATGGCATGCCTAGAACTATAGTATCTGATAGAGACACTAAGATTCTTAGTTACTTTTGGAAGACACTTTGGTCTAAGTTAGGCACTAAGCTATTGTTCTCTACTACTTGTCACCCGCAAACTGATGGACAAACTGAAGTAGTGAATAGAACTCTAGGAACACTCTTGCGTGCATTCATTAAAAAGAATTTGAAATCATGGGAAGATTATTTACCTCATTGTGAGTTTGCATATAATCATGCTGTGCATTCTGCTTCTAAGTTTTCACCATTTGAGATTGTTTATGGGTTCAATCCCACCTCTCCTTTAGATCTAATACCTTTACCTGAGTGTGAAAGAGTTAGTCTTGATGGAAAGAAGAAGGCAGAGATGGTGCAACAACACCATGAGCAAGAAAGGCGTAATGTTGAAGAAAAGACTAAGCAGTATGTCAAGCATGCAAACAAAGGCAAACGTGAGATGGTCTTTAAAGAAGGTGACCAAGTTTGGGTTCACCTAAGGAAAGAAAGGTTCCCTGATGAGAGGAAGTCTAAGCTCATGCCGCGAATAGATGGACCTTTTGAAGTCATAAGGAAGATCAACAACAACGCTTACAAGCTGGATCTCCAAGGTAAGTACAACGTGAGTAATAGTTTCAATGTTACTGACTTGATCCCTTTTATTGCAGATGAACCAGATTTGAGGACAAATCCTTTTCAAGAGGGAGGGGATGATGTGATCATGGACCAGATAGATGATGGAGAAGATGGGACTAAGGATCAACCAGCTCAAGAGGATGCCTTAGAAGTTTCAGAAGGACCAATGACTCGTGCTAGAGTTAAGAAGCTCAAAGAAGCCATTGGAGGTTTACTTAGGAAGTCTCTGAATCAAGATGAATGTCTTGGAGGAAGCTTGATACTTCAAGACACCCTTATCACCATCCAAGCTATCTCACCATCAAGCTGAGTATCATCTAGGCTAGCAAGAGAAGTGTGCTCTTTTCCTGTCTTAGTTTTTGTCCCACTGGGTTTTGCTAAGATAGGTTTTTAACGAGGCCTTGTCTTGCTAATCAAATCACCTAGCATGATACTCTCGAACCACATAAATACCTTATGTTATTTTTAGACTATGTTTTCTTATTTCGTTACACAAGTCAAAGAGGAGCCTGTTCCTTAATGACTCTTGTTGTTTCCGAGACCTTGTGCATGTACAAGGATCTCACTATATATGTGTGTGTCTCGTAGTCTAATAAGATCATCCAATCTTTTATCTAAAAACCCTTGTTCTCTCTGACTTGTCTTTGCGAGTTCTTGAGTTCTGTTGGTGAGTAATATCCAGCAATCTCTAGTTGTCTAAGGAGGTGTGTCATATCCAATCTAGCCAACTAAACCGTGTCAAGGAGCCATTCCGCAACTCTTTGATTCATCACCATTCCACTGCCTTGAAGATCTTGAGTCCTTGATTCGATCTTGCAAGGATCTATCCATATCATCCAGAGAAATCATCCTAGGATCGTATTAATAAATCTCATAGGAGTTGTGAGTAAGAAGATATCCCACTTTCTATCCAGATGATTCCAGATTAGCCTGTTCGGACATATGGCAATATCTTCATGTTCTTATCAAACCAGGATGAACCACGATCTAAGAAGCTTATTTGGAACCACTAATCAGTGGAGAATAACCAGGAAGTTGAATAAATCTCATAGGAGTTGTGAGTAAGAAGATATCCCACTTTCTATCCAGATGATTCCAGATTAGCCTGTTCGGACATATGGCAATATCTTCATGATTCTTATCAAACCAGGATGAACCAATATATAAGAAGCTTGATTGGGAACCACACTAATCAGTGGAGAATAACCCAGGAAGTTGAATAAATCTCATAGGAGTTGTGAGTAAGAAGATATCCCACTTTCTATCCAGATGATTCCAGATTAGCCTGTTCGGACATATGGCAATATCTTCATGATTCTTATCAAACCAGGATGAACCAATATGTAAGAAGCTTTGGATGGAACCACTACTCAGTGGAGAATAACCAGGAAGTTGAATAAATCTCATAGGAGTTGTGAGTAAGAAAATATCCCACTTTCTATCCAGATGATTCCAGATTACTGTTCGGACATTTGCCATTATCTTCATGATTCTTATCAAACCAGGATGAACCACGATCTAAGAAGCTTTATTTGAACCACTATCAGTGGAGAATAACCAGGAAGTTAAATAAATCTCATAGGAGTTGTGAGAAGAAGATATCCCACTTTCTACCCAGATGATTCCAGATTAGCCTGTTCGGACATTATGGCAATATCTTCATGATTCTTATCAAACCAGGATGAACCAATATGTAAGAAGCTTGATTGGGAACCACTAATCAGTGGAGAATAACCAGGAAGTTGAATAAATCTCATAGGAGTTGTGAGTAAGAAAATATCCCACTTTCTATCCAGATGATTCCAGATTGCCTGTTCGGACATATGGCAATATCTTCATGATTCTTATCAAACCAGGATGAACCAATATTATAAGAAGCTTGATTGGGAACCACTAATCAGTGGAGAATAACCAGGAAGTTGAATAAATCTCATAGCGTTGTGAGTAAGAAGATATCCCACTTTCTATCCAGATGATTCCAGATTAGCCTGTTCGGACATATGGCAATATCTTCATGATTCTTATCAAACCAGGATGAACCAATATGTAAGAAGCTTGATTGGAACCACTACTCAGTGGAGAATAACCAGGAAGTTGAATAAATCTCATAGGAGTTGTGAGTAAGAAAGATATCCCACTTTCTATCCAGATGATTCCAGATTAGCTGTTCGGACATTGGCATTATCTTCATGATTCTTATCAAACCAGGATGAACCACGATCTAAAGAAGCTTTATTTGGAACCACTATTCAGTGGAGAATAACCAGGAAGTGAATAAATCTCATAGAGTTGTGAGAAGAAGATACCCACTTCTCTACCCAGATGATTCCAGATTAGCCTGTTCGACATATGGCAAATATCTTCATGATTCTTGTCAAACCAGGATGAACCAATATGTAAGAAGCTTGATTGGGAACCACTAATCAGTGGAGAATAACCAGGAAGTTGAATAAATCTCATAGGAGTGTGTGAGTAAAAAAATATCCCACTTCTATCCAGATGATTCCAGATTAGCTGTTCGGACATATGGCATTATCTTCATGATTCTTTATCAAACCAGGATGAACCACGATCTAAGAAGCTTATTTGGAACCACTATTCAGTGGAGAATAACCAGGAAGTTAAATAAATCTCGTAGGAGTTGTGAGGAAAGAGATATCCACTTTCTATCCAGATGATTCCAGATTAGCCTGTTCGGACATATGGCAAATATCTTCATGATTCTTATCAAACCAGGATGAACCAATATTAGAAGCTTGATTGGGAACCACTAATCAGTGAGAATAACCAGGAAGTTGAATAAATCTCATAGGAGTTGTGAGTAAGAGATATCCCACTTTCTATCCAGATGATTCCAGATTAGCCTGTTCGGACATATGCCATATCTTCATGATTCTTATCAAACCAGGATGAACCACGATCTAAGAAGCTTTATTTGGAACCACTAATCAGTGGAAAATAACCAGGAAGTTGAATAAATCTCATAGAGTTGTGAGGAAGAAGATATCCCACTTTTATCCAGATGATTCCAGATTAGCCTGTTCGGACATATGGCAATATCTTCATGATTCTTATCAAACCAGGATGAACCACGATCTAAGAAGCTTTTATTGGAACCACTAATCAGTGGAGAATAACCAGGAAGTTGAATAAATCTCATAGGAGTTGTGAGTAAGAAGATATCCCACTTTCTATCCAGATGATTCCAGATTAGCCTGTTTCGGACATATGGCATATCTTCATGATTCTTATCAAACCAGGATGAACCACGATCTAAGAAGCTTTATTTGGAACCACTAATCAGTGGAGAATAACCAGGAAGTTGAATAAATCTCATAAGTGTTGTGAGCAAAAAGATATCCCACCTTCTATCAATGATTCCAGATTAGCCTGTTCACATATGCCATATCTTCATGATTCTTATCAAAACCAGGATGAACCACGATCTAAGAAGCTATTTGGAACCACTATTCAGTGGAGAATAACCAGGAAGTTGAATAAATCTCATAGGAGTTGTGAGTAAGAAAGATATCCCACTTTCTATCCAGATGATTCCAGATTAGCCTTGTTCGGACATATGCATATCTTCATGTGATTCTTATCAAACCAGGATGAACCGAATCTAAAGAAGCTTTATTTGAACCACTAATCAGTGGAGAATAACCAGGAAGTTGAATAAATCTCATAGGAGTTGTGAGTAAGAAGATATCCCACTTTCTATCCAGATGATTCCAGATTAGCCTGTTCGGACATATGCCATTATCTTCATGATTCTTATCAAACCAGGATGAACCACGATCTAAGAAGCTTTATTTGGAACCACTAATCAGTGGAGAATAACCAGGAAGTTGAATAAATCTCATAGGAGTTGTGAGTAAGAAGATATCCCACTTCTATCCAGATGATTCCAGATTAGCCTGTTCGGACATATGGCAATATCTTCATGATTCTTATCAAACCAGGATGAACCAATAAGAAGCTTTATTTGGAACCACTAATCAGTGGAGAATAACCAGGAAGTTGAATAAATCTCATAGGAGTTGTGAGTAAGAAAGATATCCCACTTTCTATCCAGATGATTCCAGATTAGCCTGTTCGGACATATGGCAATATCTTCATGCTTCTTATCAAACCAGGATGAACCAAATATAAGAAGCTTGATTGGGAACCACTACTCAGTGGAGAATAACCAGGAAGTTGAATAAATCTCATAGGATTTGTGAGTAAGAAAATATCCCACTTTCTATCCAGATGATTCCAGATTAGCTGTTCGGACATATGGCATTATCTTCATGATTCTTATCAAACCAGGATGAACCACGATCTAAGAAGCTTTATTTGGAACCACTAATCAGTGGAGAATAACCAGGAAGTTGAATAAATCTCATAGGAGTTGTGAGGAAGAAGATATCCCACTTTCTATCCAGATGATTCCAGATTAGCCTGTTCGGACATATGCAATATCTTCATGATTCTTATTAAACCAGGATGAACCACCGATCTAAGAAGCTTTATTTGGAACCACTAATCAGTGGAGAATAACCAGGAAGTTGAATAAATCTCATAAGT
>NW_026616727.1:0-22335 GCF_000801105.2 Raphanus sativus | reverse complement strand
AGAGGCAAAAAGTGAGATTCCTCTAATATTTTTCTCTATAAATAGAAGAACTCTATTATAGAGACATACATTGGAGCAAATCCCACCTCTATAATAGAGATTCTCTATTTTAGAGAAAATATAGAGATATAAATGAGGTGGGTTGGAGATGGTCTAAGTCGTCTGGACGAACATATATGGAAAAATCTCGATTTCATAGTTTCAACCAGTGAGATAACTTGTTTAGCACACATAAGTCTTCTCCAAGCATCCAAAATCTCAAACAAAAGTGACCCACCAAGAATCGCAAGCTTCAATGGCTCTATGAACCATAAGAAATTTAGAATCAAAATCTTGAGATTTTTGGATGGATATGGAGAGAAAATGAAAGAGATGTTGTTTTTAGTTGATAATAATTGAGAAAGAATAAGTATAAATTGATTTGAGATGCATTAAGAGCTTCAAATTGGTTTGTTCATGGTGGTTGATGTATTGATAAGCAATGTCAATCTTGTAAATAAATGAAGATGATGGAGGTTGCAGAGAGTAAAAATGTTATTTAAAAAAAAAAATTAATGGCATTTTCGTAAATAATGTGAACTTGTGGGGTGAATATGACAAAAAAAAATCCAAAAAAACATAGATTATTTTGTGTTTTGACTTCATGTTTTGAGTCAATTTTGCAAAAATCCCTACATAAAAATGAAACCAAAAACTTGCACGGTCAATCTTTAGTTTTCAATTAATATCGATTACTCTTGTTCCCAACACTTGTAGTATGAATTTCAAATATTCTTAACTGGAATTTGCCAACTCAGCAACTGCTAACCCCTAATTTATATGAGTTTTCATACACATTCCTCTGTTAGTAAACCTTAATTTATATGAGTTTCATACACATTCCTCTGTTGGTGATTTAGAAAGAGAGATAACTCATATAGGAGATCTCAAATCGATGTCAATCTTGCTCTTGATTATGTCTTTTCCTTTCAGTTTTCTTTTGATCATATCTTCTAATTTGTCATCAAATTCTGTTCTGCTTCTTAACATTTACACAAAAAAAATGTTCTGCTCATGCATGATCTTCGTTGCCTCTGTCCAAACAGAAAGGAGAACCTTTTAAAAAAAGTTAAAATCTAATAAAGTGACAATATTTTAAAGAAAAACCATGTAATGAATTCATGTCAGCTTCCGTCAGTCAAAGCTCGACTAATGAAGAAAAATCCGCCAATTCATACATCTACAGAGTACCGCAGTCCCGATCAATACATAAAAAAGTATTTTGTGCTAAAACATACATCAGCACATACATATTCAAATTTCATACATGAATAAAAATATTTAGGTTTGTTAATATATTGGCTGTCACTCTCTTTATTCAAATGGTAACGGATGCTAATCTATACTATTAAAGCAGAATCCTATTGATCTTTTTACTTAAAATGCCCTTTTATTTACTACCTGTGCCATTTCATTTTCATTAGAAATCGACACCTTCATTAAGGGCAATCCTGTATTTTTTGATATTACACGATTTCTCCTAAATCTATTGGCTTTTGCAAATTTTTGGTTCGGTAACAGAACTGTTTTGAAAAGCCCACACGTTGATTAAAATTGAATGTCATATAAAATAGGCCCACTTTCAGAACAATACTAGAGGTTTCAACCCATATTAATAGTAAATTTAGATGCATTTATACTATATATTATATACAATATATTAAGTGGGATATAATATTAGTGATTCAGGTCCAATCCCAAAACGTTGAAACTAAGCCCCAAAATATATTAGCTGAACCATATACATCCCTATTATGCTTTGGGTTCACTTCCTTAATAACCTAAACTCTAATATACATACCTACACCCTGAACTCATTTAATATTATTTACTAAATAATTTCTTTTTACTAACGAATATGTAGTTGTTACAAACAGGGATATTTTTTAAAATATAAATATCCAAAGGTATGTTCCAAGTTTGATACGAGCTGTTCTACAATCCGATCTGTTTTTACAATTCAAATAAAATAATTATCATATCTAAAGAATTTTTTTTTGAAACCAATGAATGGTTGTTACAGTATATATACATCTGTTTCATAGGTTAAGATCTTATTATATACTATTAAAGCAGGATTCTATTGGTTTTTTACTAAAAATACTATTTTCTTTACTAACATTGCATATTTCATTAAGTGCAATCAAGTAATATTAATAATACATCTATATTGTATCTTTTTTTTTTATCCAGCCCACTGCCCACATCAGATCTCTTTTGGGCCATTTGGGCCGATTAATAAATCAGATCTAATTCTTATTTTTTTTTTCTCCAAGTTCAATAATTTATTTTCAATCATTCTTAATATTTTGTGTAGTGAACAAAAATTAATCACTTAATTATTATGTTTTATTTTTTAATATAATTTAAACATTCATAAAAAATTTTGAATTTTTTTCATTGAAAAGTATAAATCTTTATTAAAAGTATATAATTTTTTTATTTAAAGAATTAACCACATAATAAAATTAACTTATCAGAGTTATACCAACTTAATTTATTAAAAAATAAAGTGTAAATTTTCTAAACATAAATACTCATTAGACCTGGACGTTCGGGTACTCATTCAGGGTACGAATCGGTTCTTTCGGGTATCGGGTTTTTCGGGTTTTGAAATTAAACCCCATTCGGGTCTTATAAAATTTCAGGTCGGGTTCGAGTCGGATCTTTCCGGGTCCGGGTGGGTTCGGTTTTAATGGTGGTTGGTTCTCATGCATAAGAACCTGAAAAATAACAAAATAACCAAAGTATCTAAAACGGGTTCGGTTATTTGTACTCAAAGTACCAAAGTATCGATTCGGTTCAAATTTTGTATCCAAAATTACTCAAAAGTAACTAGAAGTAACCAAAAATATCCATTCTATACAGTTTTTTTTGGATAAACTTTTTATCCAAAATATCATATTTTATCCAAAAATACTCAAAAGTACCGAAATAACTACTATAGTTAACTTATAATATGAATTTAAAATATTAAAATAATTATAAATAAAATTATAACATATATTTTTAGATATATATTCACATTTCGGATATCTTCGGGTACTCATTTATTTCTCTGTTCGAGACTGGTTCTTCGGATATAGCAATTTAGAATTCATTCGGATATTCACCCCGGGTCTGATCGGTTCGGGACCCTGATTTTCGGGTTGGTTCTTCAGGTCCGGATATTGTGCTCAGGTCTATACTCATTTAAAATGAAACATGATAAAGAAAGATAAAAAGTTTAAGTCTTTTATAAAAAAAACAAATATATGAAAATATGACATTTACTTAATATTTTTCAATTTAAAAAAAAAATAAAGAAAAATAAACCCGCGCTTTGAAAGCGCGGGTCAAAATCTAGTCTATACTATTAAAGCAGAATCCCTTCTGGGATTCTGCCCCTGTCTTTCCAACTTATTTACCACCAAATGCCACTGCCAATTTTTCCCCTTCTTTTTTAAATGAAATCGAGAATCATCTAACCAATCAAAAAGACCTATTATTAAGGCTCATCGTTTAAAAATCCTACCAGCAAATTCAGCCCATCGAAATTAACAAGTGACCAGCCCAACGAAATTAAAACAATATTAATACAAATTCATTCTTAAACGATCATGAAATTGACATGTAATTGATATAGAGACTACATATCTATATTCTTTTCAACTATTATGAATATATTAAAACTATTAAAATCTATTTAAATCTATTTAAATTACATAATCTTAATTTTTAATTTACTGATTCTATACTATTATATAAATTTGTACTATTATTTAAATTTGTAACTATAAATTACATAATCTTAATTTTTTAATTTCGTAGTTCCTAAATAAATATAGAAAAATTTGATAATCTAATTTACATTTTAAGATCTCGATACCAAATATATTATAATTATGATTTTTCAAATCATCCCTTGCTTTCCGTTAAACTCATAAAATATTGGAAAGCATTTATTATTTGATCCACATAATATTCTCTATATTCCTTATACCAAATCGATTGTAACTATAATTTTTAAAAAATCCATTCCTTTCCATTATTCTCCTAAATTTTCGGCCAGTTTTTATTGTCAAAATCTTGATTGCATGTTACGAAATTCACTAAATAAATTTCTTAACAAATTAGTAAATACATTTATTACTATTATTAATATTTATTAACTATTAAAATCTCTTTGATATTTTGAGTAGCCTGCAAGTTTTCGAAATACCTAATTTACGGCCTATTATCTCTTCCTATTATAAATACCTACGTCTCTTCCTCACCAAACTCATTCCCCTCAATCGAAAAAACAATGGCTTTGAAACCTGCTACTCAAGAAATCACCCCTATCAGCGAGTTGAAACCAAGACACACTAACAAGGTTGTTCATGTGAAGGTCCTACATTCCTGGACACAGAACATTAATCAAGGTGGGGAAACCATGGAATTCGTCTTCTCTGATGAAAATGTAAGCAATCCTAACTTGGTCATATGTGTTCTGATGTTATTTGGTTATGATTTTTTTTTTGTATTTTCAACAAGCGTGTAATGATGTTATATTTCTAATTTTTTTGTAACATGTACAAGGGGGATAAAATCCATGGAAGCTGCAAAAAAACTTACTTTGAGAGTAAAGAAAGGCTTCTTCCTGTTGGAGCATGGCGCAATGTCCGAAACTTCCATGTTAGACCTGCTGGAGGAGCATTTCGCACTACCAACCATACCTACAAGATTGTGTTCAATCAAGCAACAGCCGTGACTCGGTCCAATTTCATCAATGATGAGTTGTATCTTAATTTGGTTGATTTCCAGACAGTTTTGACTGGAACACTTGATGAAAATCTACTAATTGGTAAAGAACTACAGCGATACTTTATAAATTTAATTGTATACTTCCTACAATTTATTTATTTTCAATGTCTTTTTAACAGATGTGCTGGGCCAAGTTTTGGATTGTGGTGATGTCGAAACAATTCTTTGTTCTGGGGGGAACCAGCGTAAAAAACTAGAATTCATCCTTAGAGACATGAAGTAAGTTTTGTAACATCTAAAAATATAATAGGTAACCGGGGCTTCTAGCTCAGTTGACAATGGACCGACATGTGGCAACACGTGACTAGTCTGGACTATTTCGGTGGGGCCAGGATACCTCTGTATAATTCAAAAAAATATAATAGGAAATTTTTTAAAACATATTATAACTAACCTTTCTTTTTCACTTGCGCGTTAGTGATGTGAGGCTACCATGCTGCATTTGGGGCAAATTAACCGACATTCTCCACTCTGCCCGCAATGAAGACGATGGAATGGTTACTTTGCTTTTGAGGTTTGCTAAAATTGGGAAGTTTAGAGGTACATATTTGAACTCCTATCTATTTCATTCTAAATAAAATAATATGAATATAAATAATAAACAAGACTGTCTATTTCCTACACTACTAAATGGTATCGGCAACAGGAGAACTACAAATCTCTAACTCCTATGATGCTTCTCAAATGATCATCAACCCTACGATACCAGATGCAGAAGCATTTAAAGATATGTAAGTGCATAAGCTATTGTTTATTTATGGTAGTTATTTGTGTTGCATACTAACTTCAAAATTTCGGTGACTTTAAGGGACACTGGAGATGAGAAAAGTCTAATGCTCATTGAAAGTAAGGAGGAGGGTAGCAACCAAGTTGGTCATCCAGATAGGATTGGACACCGTGATAAGTGGTTGCAATACCCCACTAAGAAAATCCATGAGTTGCTTGGATCAACTCAAGTAAGCAGTTTAAGTCTTTTATATTACATATATTACATTGTATAGATTGTGTATTTGTTTTTAACCATTTTTTTGTCAAGTTTAGGTTGGTAGATGTTTGGTCACTTGCTACGTCTATGAAATTGACATGGACTGGTCCTGGTATTACTTTGGTTGTGATGCATGCCAGAAAAGGGTGATCAAACCGGAACTAAGATTAAGAAGGTGAATGGAGTTCAGATCACCACTCATATTTGGTGGTGTGAGACATGCGATGACTCTGTCTTCAAAGTATCACCAAGGTATTTTTAAAACTTTAAGAGAACCGCATTCTATCAAACTTATAGTGGTGTTTAACAGTTAATAAAATTTTGACAATGTCTATCAACTCGCAAGGTTCTGGCTTCACTTGATAGTCAGAGATGATACCGGTGTTTCAAAAATAATGATCCTAGACAAGGTTGCTAATGGGATCGTTGCTAAGACTCCACTCAAGTTGCTTAATGGAAGTTGGGAAGAGGTAAATTATAATCTATTTTTGAACTTACATATTTTAGACATCCTACTGACAACTAATCTATGAAATATATTTTTACAGCTTGAAGACACAAGTTTAATACCAGAGGCTATTACTGATTTGATTGGAAAAAGTTTCACATTTGGAGTCTATGTTGAGAAGGACAATGTATCTTATGGTGCTGAGATTTTCAAGGTCGGAAAAATCTACAAAGACAGGCTCGATTGCTTGACTGGTGCACTCACACCAGTTAGCTCTGATCCGCCCTTGAAATTACCAGTGTTGATGAGGTTAACTTTGATAATCTATGGTGAAATGATGCTTTTTTTTATTGATGACTGATTTCTAAACGACCTTTCAATGTTTTTTATGCAGGGTTCTGTTAACTTAACTGATAGCCAAGAACTCAATGACTATGTGTCCACACCATCCAGTAAGAGAAAAGAAGATGAGTCTATTTCTCACCCTGACATCAGTTCCACAACAAAGAGACCATGCTTAATGAAAGTAAAACAAGAGAAGGCAGAAGATGCTGCTAAGAAACGTGGCTAAGTTTGCAAGAAGACTATTTTCCTTTTAATTTCTGTGTTTTTGGTTTTGAGTTTATTTTCTAAAGTTGTTTGGTTTTTGCTTTCCTCAATTATTATGTTGGATTTGTGATTTTTTCAATACGTCTATTTATCCCCATTACTTATTATATTTTTGTAATTTTTTTTGTTTATTCCTACCAAAATAATAATCTGCTTAAATATGATAATAACTTCAGATTTTGACCCATCGACAAGAATAAATCTTCCGGTTTATTTTCCTAACTACGAGTTTCACTGCAAAATCTAATTACTACGATTTTGAACTTTTGAATGCACTTACTTCGATTCCTATTGCTAAGAAGTCATGTCTTTGTCCCATGTCCTGAAAATGGATAAAGCTTCTGTCTCTAAACCTTAACTGCTCGACCTGCACACCAATTGTATATTTCTACTATTAAGTCAATAAACTACTTAGAAAACATACTGGCAAGTTCAAAAATTAACCTCATCAACAGACTGCACCAAGAATATATTACTATCGACAATGCTTCATATCATCATACTGTTGTGTAAAACAGACTGCACCAAGAATATATAAATGTAAATTATATTGAAATCATAAGTTTGCCAAATATAGGAAATATTTAATGAATTATATAATATCTTTACTATTAAAGCTATTCAAATATTTTATAAGATACTGCACGATTTTGGAGGATTTTATTCCCGTGTTAAGTTACTAAACTAATTAGAAAACCTACACATCACAACTGTTTGCCGTAATTTTCAGTCTACCAAACCACGATGAAAAACTCAAACAAAGATGTCCCTCCAGGATCTGAAGATTTGATACCCACACAACAAAGGAAAAGAAAGAGAAGATCAAACAACAATGAATCAGAGAATTCACAGCCCTGTACTTCTAATATGAACAACACTGGAACTTCAATTCCTCTTAGCAAAGCTTTTCCAAGGGTTCTATCTGATATCTCCAATATTCATCATAAAATACCATCCTCGACTATTTCTATTGGAGCCAACGATGCTACTGGTTTAGTCCTTCCACTAAACATCTTTGTATACATGATTTAGTACTTTTGCTTTACCTCAATACTAAAATTTTACTTCTTCTATACAGATAATGGAATAGATGAGAATGGCCAAGGAAAAAGATTGAAGAGAAATTCCCATAAGTCGATGTGTAAGAGCACACTCTGATATGTAGTTTTATATATAGTCATTGAGTTTGTTCTAAGAAAATTCAATGTTTTTCAATTAGCACAATCGAGCAATCAAACTACCGTCAACAACATCGTTGGAGGATCTAGCAATGTTTCAACAACTCTTAAGAGAAAGAGATCGGCAACCAAAGATGTCACTGACCATACACCCTCTACGTTTTCCAGAAAGAAACACAATGCCAAATCAGGGGTTCTAACTGATATTTCCAATGTACTTCCTACACCCACTACCTTCCCTGGTCAATTTGGAACATCTTCTACAAGTCGTTCATGTATTACCAAGATATCTACTAAGGGTAAATACTATAAGTCCAACAATTTGTATATCTTCTCACACTTTTCTACAATTGGTAACTCCTGATTCGACCATTACTATTTTCAGCTAAAGGGAAGGGAAAGGTACTTGCTGGAGATGACAAGTTCGAGAGTATAACTATAACCAAGAGTGTTAGGAAAACATTGGAAGCCCAATTCGATGGTTGTGTAGATGATAATCCTTCAAGTGAGGATGATGAGGACCAACCATATCAGTGCGACTATGAAGGTTTAAATTTATTTTTCTTTATCTTAGTTTTGATGTATATCTATTTAAATAAATATCCATAACCAATTTTATTATTTTTTATTATCAGAAGAGTCTGAATTATACAACGAACAAGTCTATGACTGCAGTAGCGAAGAAAGTGACACAAGCGATTCAGAAACTATAGGATGCGACCCTATGTTATCTACAGATGCTTCATGTAAGCGGATGACAAAAGCTACATATTCTCGGAAACAATATGCTACTCAGTTCGTGTCATTGACTTGATTTTTAAAGCGCTTGTTTTTTTTTGTTAATTTTCAGCTAATGATTTTGCTTTTTATGTAATAAACAGGTTACATTGATGACGGTGATCCTACTTTCAAATGTGAGCATTGTGGGGCTATTATGTGGTATGGTGAAAGGATAAACAACAAAAAGAACACCCGTAAACCCAAATTTGCTCTTTGTTGTGGTCAAGGACAAGTCCAACTTCCACTGTTAAAGGATTCACCAGCAACATTGAAACAATTACTTTCTGGAAATGACGCAAAAAGCATATACTTCAGAGATAACATTCGCCAGTTAAATATGGTTTTCTCATTTACATCCCTTGGTGGTAAATGCGACCGCTCAGTTCCGAAAGGATGTGGCCCTCTAAAGATGTTTGTACTTCAAGGAGAGAACTATCATTTGATGGGTAGTTTAAAGCATCCTCCTGGGGACCCTGCTAAGTTTGGACAGCTCTATATTGTCGATACAGAAAATGAAGTTACTAACCGTGCTTCTATAATTGGGTATAACGTGTCTATAAATTTCTTATATTTTCGTTTGGTTTGTAAACCTTTGTATATTAATAATCGTGTCTTTTTCTTTGCAGAAAGTACAGGAAAACTTCGGAAACATCTAAAAAGGAGACAATTCGGAAACAAGTTATTGAGTTATTAATGAAGATGCTAAACGAGGTCAATCCATATGTCCATCAATTTAGATCAGCAAATGATAGATTTGACACTAATCCAGAGGACACATTCCATATGCGCATTATTAGCAGTCGTGCAAAAGATGGAAGGACATATGACACTCCTACAGCATCAGAGGTTGCAGCATTAATTCCAAGAGATTTTAATTTGGACATGGATAAAAGAGATATCGTGCTGCAAGAGAAACAAACTGGTTGGCTAAAGAGGATTAGTGAGATTCACCCTTCTTACTTGGCACTTCAACATCCTCTGATATTTACTTATGGTGAAGATGGCTTCAGACTTGGGATAAAAAAGAGAGAAACAGAAGCTACTGCTAAACTAAAGAGGCAGAATATTAGTATGAGGCAGTGGTATGCATTTCGTCTACAAGAAAAGGAGAATGAGTGTCATACACTTCTGCATTCAAAACGTTTGTTTCAGCAGTTTTTGGTTGATTCTTATACCTCTATCGAGTCTAACAGGCTTTGCTATCTAAGGATGAACCAAAAAAGCCTTTGATCAGATGCATTTGACTCTATACAACAGGCTGGAAATGCGGGAAAGAAGGATATGCATGACCAAGGAGAGCGATTTTTGCTACCAGCCTCATTCACAGGAGGACCAAGATACATGAAGAACAACTACATGGATGCAATGGCTATATGCAAGTATTTTGGGTTTCCTGATCTGTTTATAACATTCACTTGCAATCCTAAATGGCCTGAAATAACCAGGTATCTACAAAAGAGGAACATTATTGCTGATGACAGACCTGATATTATTGGAAGGATTTTCAAAATCAAACTTGATTTTCTCATGATTTATTTAACGGATAAAGAACTGCTGGGGAAGACAGTGTCATGTGAGTAATTATGTGTTGTTTTTTTTTTCACACGTGTTATATTTATAAATCTTTTACTAATTTTTTTTTATATTTCAGCTATGTACACCGTTGAGTGGCAGAAACGTGGGCTACCACATGCACATATTCTGTTGTTCATGCATGCTTCCTCTAAATTTCTTACCACTGATGACATTGACAAGGTTATCTCTGCTTGATTCCAGATAAGGACAAAGAACCAGAGCTTTATGATATTATTAAAGATATGATGATTCATGGTCTATGTGGAGCTGTTAACATGAATTCGCCATGCATGGAAAATGGTTTATGTTCGAAGATGTATCCAAAAGCTTATGCTGATGTTACTACAGTCAACAAAGAAGGGTTCCCTATTTACAGAAAACGAGAACAGCCAGACCGATTTGTTGAAAAAAAAAGTTTCAAATGTAACAACAGCTATGTGATTCCATACAACAAGGAGTTGTCTCTTTGTTTTCGTGCTCACATTAACGTGGAGTGGTGCAATCAGTCCGGTTCTATCAAATACTTATTCAAGTATATTAACAAAGGGCAGGATCGTGTCACCATTGCTGTTGAGCCGCCAGAAAAGACATCTGCCGACCAGAATGGGGGGTTGAACGAGGAAAAAAAAATGAAATTAATGACTTCTTCAACTGCAGGTACTTCTTTTAGCAGACGTTTAAAATTTATTTGTAAATATTCGAAGTCATTGGCTTTTTTTTTATTATCCTGATCATTTTGCTATTAATATGTTCAGATATGTCTCAGCCTGCGAAGGTGGTTGGAGGATTTTCAGCTTTCATATTCACTACAGATCAACACCAGTGGAGAGATTGCAGTGGCATCTTGAAGGCAAACAAATCATTATTTTCAAAGATGATGATACATATGAAGAAGTAACTAGCCGGAAGCTTATTGAAAACACTATGTTTTTGGGTTGGTTTGGATTGAACAAGGTCAGTGCAGTAGCGAGGACTCTCACTTTAGCTGAAATTCCAACAAGGTTTACTTGGAGTAAGAAAGAAAAAAAATTAACGATAGGAAGAAAGGATTCAGCATTGGGAGAATCAATTATGCACCACGTGAGATTAAAGACGCATTCTATTGTCGTGTGTTGCTTAACGTTGTTAGAGGTCCAACATGTTATGAAGATATTAAGACATTTGAAGGGGTCGAGTATTCTTCATACAAGGAAACATGTTTTGCAATGGGACTTTTAGAAGATGATTAGGAATATATAGAGGACCTCAAAAGAGCAAGTTTCACTGGTTCTGCATCTTATTTGCGGCAAGCTTTTGTTATCATGCTCATGTCTAAAACTTTGTCAAATCCAGAAGTCGTTTGGGAAGAAACCTGGGAGCTTCTTTCTGAAGACATTGAGCATAAGAGAAGAAAGCTATTACATAGACCAGATTTAAATTTTTAATTCTATTTTCTTATAATAAAAATTTTTACAGCATCATTTCTCGGCAATCTCTTATGAATTGGTACTAATATTTTTTTTATTTGTTTTATGAAGATCTTAGTTTGAGTGATGCGGAAAAAAAAAACAGTATGCACTAATAGAGATTGAGAAGTTGTTAAATAGTAATGGAACTTCTTTGGAGAAGTGGAAATCTATGCCTCAACCAATACCAGACATTGTTAATAACAATATTTTGATTATGGACGAGCTCAGTTACGATCATGATGAGTTAAAAGCTGATCTTCAGCGTGACATTCCAAAACTAACGGATGAGCAGAAAAAGATATTCGATGAGATTACTGATGCTGTTTTCAATAAGAAAGGAGGGGTGTTTTTTGTTTATGGATTTGGTGGTACAGGCAAGACTTTCTTGTGGAGATTGCTTTCTGCTGCAGTACATGTTAGACGCGAAATTTGTCTAAATGTTGCTTCGAGTGGGATAGTGTCTCTGTTGCTGCAAGGAGGAAGGACTGCTCATTCTCGATTTGCAATTCCTATCAATCCAGATGATTTTTCGATTTGCAAACTTATACCAGGCACTGATAAAGCGGAACTGGTGAAAGCAGCCTCCCTCATCATCTGGGATGAAGCTCCAATGATGAGCAAGCATTGTTTTGAATCATTGGATAGGAGTCTGTTGGACATTGTTGGAGATAAAGATAAAAGACCTTTTGGTGGCAAAGTTGTTGTTTTTGGTGGAGATTTTAGACAAGTGTTGCCTGTCATTCATGGAGCTGGAAGGACAGAGATTGTTTTGGCTGCTCTGAATTCATCTTATCTATGGAAGCATGTGAAAGTTTTGCAGTTAACCAAGAATATGCGTCTGTTGTCCAATAATTTGTCGGCTGAGGAGGCAAAAGACTTCCAGGAGTTCTCACAATGGATATTAGATATTGGAGATGGAAAGATTGGTGGTGGAAATGATGGGGACGCTGATATCGACATCCCCGAGGAGTTTCTAATTCTTGATGCTAAAGATCCAATAGAAGCTATAAGTTCAGCAGTGTGTGGAGATACTACTTCTTTACACCAGAACAAGGAGGCAAAGTTTTTTCAGGAGAGAGCTATTCTATGTCCTACTAACGATGATGTCAACATGATTAATCAGCATATGCTGGATAAGCTTGATGGTTAGTTACAATTTTCAATTTTTTAAATGTAAAATTTTTTCCAGTGTTATTTATTTTTTTTACGATCAAATTCTTTGATGCAGGAGAGGAAAAAATATTCTTAAGCGCTGATTCTATCGATGTTTCAGACATGTTTTCTGTTAATGACCAAGCTCTTACTCCAGATTTTTAAACAGAATCAAAGCATCAGGATTGCCAAATCATAGCCTGCGATTGAAAGTGGGTTGTCCAGTGATGCTGCTAAGAAACATTGATCCTGTTGGTGGATTGATGAATGGAACTAGACTCCAGATCACAGAAATGTATGACTTCATGATAAAGGCGAGGGTTATTACAGGGGATAAGGAAAATATTGGTCGGCATGTCTTCATTCCTAGACTCTCTATAACTCCTTCAGATAAAAAGTTACCATTTAAGATGAGGAGGAGACAACTGCCTATTGCTGTGGCATTCGCCATTACTATCAATAAAATTCAGGGTCAAACACTCTCTGAAATTGGAATTTATCTATCCAGACCTATTTTTTCTCATGGACAACTATATGTTGCTGTTTCCAGAGTGACTTCCAAGAAAGGTTTGAAGATATTGATTGTTGACAGCGAAGGAAAACCTCAGCATCAAACCCAAAACGTGGTCTTTAGAGAGATTTTCGATAATCTATGATTTTGCATTGTTTGCTTTATCTTTAATAATTAAACGCTTCTGTTTTGGTTATGAAATCGAAATTCTTTGGTTTTGATTTTTAGTTACTGTTTTATATTAATAAGTTTCTCTTATATTATTGTTTGAACTTTTGGAAAAGTTCGAGAGATAAATGATGAGGCTGGACAGCCTCAATAACAAACAATGACTCTTTCAACAACCATATTTAAACACCGTATGAAGTTTTATATTTGAAAACATAACATGAAATGCCAGATAATCAGATGCCAGCTTCATCTCTAATAAAATTTTACACACTAATTTCAGTTAAAAACGTATACTTAAACCAACATTCATCCAAAAAATGAGAGGAGAATTAAGAATCATAATTTCAGTTTCAGTTCGAAACCTAATTACAGTTTCAGTTCGAAGCCTAATTACTAATAATCTATCTACCAATTCAAGCTAAGGAAACAGAGGAAGGTACTCAGCATCATCATCTCAGTTTCAGTTCGAAGCCTAATTACTACTAATCTATCTACCAATTCAAGCTAAGGCAACAGAGGAAGGTACTCAGCATCATAATCTCAGTTTCAGTTCGAAGCCTAATTACAGTTTCAGGTAAACATGACTTACTTAGGTTCATAGCAGTTCGAAGCTGGCACCTTCACGAAGAGCTATTGACCATCTACCTCCTGTCCCATGTACTTCAAAGCTTCTGTCTCTAAACCTTTCAGTGCAAGACCTGAATATGAATTGTATCTATTAAGTCAACTCACTACAGTGAAATAATAAAAATTGTCTCATATAATCTAAAAAAGACACTTTCTGAGAATAACTTATCTTTTATATTTGAAGATGTTTTGTTTGTCTGGATTTCTGGTAACACTCTGAGAAGAAGATCGTATAGGCCAAAGATTGTGAACTCGAGACCAAGTTTTGACAGAGGTTCTGCAACTTCAACCTGCATTTCAAGAGAAGGAAAAAAAAACAAATCCAAAGTCACTCACTCATCCAAAAAGAAACAAATCCAAGTTTGACCCGTGATCAGTGATCAAATTGGTATTGGAAGGAGGGTTTTGAAATTTGTTTTGAACACCTACCAATGGCACCGCAAGCTTTTCATGATGCAGCCGACTGATTGCACGACCCTTGATACGACTGTGCGCTCTTCGATAGCTCTCTCAGCTGATTCCTTAGCTACACGACTTATGTTTCTTTCGTTAAGCAGCTCTTCTCTCAGTGACTCCACTGTAGAAGACAACGCATCTACCTTCCTTTCTGCTTCTTCTTTCTCCTGTCTCAGTTTTGTTTTATCCAGATCACACAAGTTAACAAACAATAGTAGCATGTACATTTGGATCTAAACTTTGTACAAGCAAGAAAATAATTCCATTTAATAGTATAAATGTGTTACCTTCTTTATTTTTGAATACTTAAGAGCCATGGCTCTACATTGGACCTCGGTTTCTGCAGCGTTTGGTTCAACAGGGCAGGCCCATCATATTTTGAAGGATCATAAATTGGATTACAGTGGGCATCAGAAGTCCCACTGCAGGAACGCAGATCAGTCAAGTAAGCCCATAGACATTCACAGGCTTCAGAAATCCCACACTCGTGCCTCTCCTTTTCACTGCAATCATCAAGAAAGCACCATCACTTCCTGCTTAACCACAGAACTAAACTATCGAAGAGAATACCAAACCAGAGGGTTACCTATTGCACAAAAAGTTGCCAAAACGTCATGAAAGCAAGCAGTCCATGAAATCTACCAGGAAAGTCTGAAACAAAAATTTGAAGGGTAGAGAATAGCTTTAGTAGAAAATCTCACCACGAAACTTTCAGACATCTGCAGAGTCTAAATACATACCGGAGAAAACTCGAAAGCACAAGGATACATCCGCATTAGGTATATAAATACCTGCAAAGGCATCAATCAAGCACATGAACTGTCAATTGCATATGGTATCAAATGTTAAAAACAAAGAACAAAAATTAAGAAAGTTATAATCATCAAAGAAAGTATGGGGTTACTTAACTTTGAACAACCCGCCGCGGAAAAAGACATGAGATTACTCCGTTTGATTGTGTTGTTCTATCTTCGAATCTGAAAAGTCATTGGACTGCTTCATCTTCTTCATCTGTGGATCTGAAAGATAAAACAAGTATTATGACAACAGGAAAGGAAATCAAATCGAAATTTTAAAATGGCTTATGATTAATACCTGAAACAAATGGACTGCTTCATCTTCGATATTCGTCTTCTTCAATCTTCACCAACGCTAAATCCATCAACATCGAATGAGGTCACTTCGATTCCCACCGATTCTCTTATCGTTTCGCACCGATTCTCTTCTCGAGTCCCAATTTCAGGACATGCAAGTCGTCTGTTTCTTCGATGAGACCGACAAATATTTTGTCTTTTACTTTCCCTTTTTCTCTTTTTTTTAAAAAAACTGAACGGTCTGATATTAATATATCTTTATGACCATTTTCCCTGTACATATTGATCGTTTCTTTTTGGGCCATTCCCAAACCAAAACCAAATCAAAGTCCACAATATATCTTTATGGCCAACTTTAAACCCAAATTTATAATCCATAATTATTATTAAATATATTTTTTTGGTTATAATTTAAATTTAATGTATTATTTAAAAATATGTATATTGAAAAATGTAATTTTATTACATTTTTCATAAAATATATTATTAATAAGTTACAATTGTAAATAAAATAAGCTTAGAAAATATATAATCACAAAATTATTAAATTTATTGAGTATAAGTTTACCATTTTTAAATCTTTTAACAAATTAATTAGTATAAAAAAACATTTTTATAATAATGATAATAGTAATATTACTAATAATAAATATACAATACATAATTATTTAATTCTTATATAAAAATATAAAATGTATGAAAATATTAAATTAGACAATCATATAATAATTTAAAATGATATTTAAAAAGGGGATAATCCCGCGCTTTGAAAGCGCGGATCAAAATCTAGTATGGCTTTAAGGATGCTGTGATTTTTATATTTTAATTAAATAATAGAAAAATAATACAAATAATATGTCTTTGGATGGAGTCGAACCGAGATTCAGACCATATACTCAACCGTTGTGCCAAATCAGATTATTGGATGTGTTATCTATTGTGTCTTATTTATATATAATATGTTTTGTTCATATATTTTTAATTATCTTAAATTATTTCTACCAATATATAAATATATAAATTCTAAGTGATTGTGTTAATTTATCTTAGTTATTGTTATTGTGTTCTAAAAAATTAAAAAAATTCAAATAAAAATTTTAAAAATCAAAAAACATTTTCGAAATTTAAAAGTAAAATATTAAAAATACGTTTTAAAAATTGATTTTTTTCCGAAATTATTATAAAAATTTTGAATTTGAAAATATATAATTTGAAACCATTCAAAAATATTTTTTTATTTTATATTTATTATTTTTTTAAATAATTTTAAACAATTATTTAAGTATAAATAATTATTTAGATAAATATAGTTCTATAAATAAAAATTAAATTATTTTTATAAATTTGGTTAGTCAACTTAGAAATTTTGCATGTGTTTGGGGTGCATATTCTTCAGATAACCTATCATAGATCCATGTTCCCAAATTAATCCTCCATTAAACTTAATTTGGGCCGCCAGCCCGTAAAATCCATTGATGGGCCATTAAAGATAAAATTGTGTAAAGGGCGTAAAATCCTCCATTTTCTCTCTCCTCAGTGGTATTTGTACAGGAAAAAGTGCCTATTTCAATATGAACTTTACGCGTCGTGCCTATTCCTTCACGAACTTTGTAGTAGTGCGTATTCCACACTGAACTAAACAAATTTTTTAAAATACTATATGAACTTTATGCGTCGTGTCTATTCCTTCACGAACTTTATAGTAGTGCGTATTTCACATTGAACAAAACCAAAATCAAAAAATACTACATAGACTCTCAAAATCGTGCTTATTTCAATATTGGGTGTTAAATGTGTTAGTCATCCGTTAATGTATCAAAACAACGTCATTTTGTATAAATTTGTGAAACTAAAAATTAAAAATTAAAAATAAAATACACTCTCAAAATTGTGCTTATATATATTGACTGTCAAAAGTAATAGTCATCATTGATTTTATCAAAAGACTATTTTGGATAAATTCTATGAAATTGTCCGTCGTTTTTTAATTTTTTCATTTTATAAAAAAATTATCCAAAATGACGTTGTTTTAATAAATTAATGTATGACTTGACTAACACCTTTCACTTACTGACAAAGAAAGACTAACATCTTTGACGGTGTATATATATAATCACGATTTTGAGCGTCAAAGGTGTTCGTCTTTTTTTGTCAGCAAATCAAAGGTGTAGTCATATATATATGTACATTAACCGTCAAAAGTGTTAGTATTTTCTGTTTAAGAAATCAAAAGTGTTAGTCATACGTTAATTTATCAAAATAACGTCATTTTTGATAGATTTTATAAAAAATAAAAAATTACAAATTGACGGATAATTTCATAGAATTTATCCAAAATAAAATCTTTTGATAAATTAAAACATGACTAACACCTTTGAAAGTCAATATATAAGTACAATTTTGAGAGGTTTTTGGTAAACTAAAAGATGACTATTACATTTGACAGTCAATATATAAGCACAATTTTAAGAGTCTGTATTTTATTTTGATTTTTAATTTCACAAAATTTATTCAAAATAACGTTGTTTTGATAAATTAACGGATGACTAACACATTTAACGCTCAATATTGAAATAAGCACTATTTTGAGAGTCTATGCAGTATTTTTTTATTTTTGTTTAGTTCAATGTGAAATACGCACTACTACAAAGTTCGTGAAGGAATAGACACGACACATAAAGTTCATATAGTATTTTAAAAAATTTGTTTAGTTCAGTGTGGAATACGCACTGCTACAAAGTTCGTGAAGGAATAGGTAAAGTTCAGGTTGAAATAGGCACTTTTCCCTATTTGTACACAGTTACTTCCTTTTGTCATCAATAATACTTGTTTGTATCTACCGGGGGGCAGAAAGCTTTGGTTTTTGTGCTCACATTCTAGGATCTTCTAAGCAGATCAGCGCCTTCGGATAGTTTGAGAGAGCGATGGCTACAGGAGAGGAGAAACCAGTGATGGTAGTTGGTGTGGACGAAAGCGAGCAGAGCACCTACGCATTGGAGTGGACTCTCGATCGTTTCTTCGCTCCCTACGCTCCCAATTTCCCTTTCAAGCTCATCATCGTCCACGCCAAACCTAACGCCGTCTCCGCCGTTGGTCTCGCTGGCCCTGGTAACCTCTTTGCCTTCTTCTTAGGGTTCTGTTTCTATGGAGAGATGATTTTGTGGGTTTTTTTGGTTTGGTTCAGGTACTGCGGAGGTTGTGCCTTATGTTGATGCTGATTTGAAGCATACCGCTGTTAAGGTTGTCGACAAAGCCAAAGCACTCTGTCAGAGCAAGTCGGTATGGATATCTATACCTTTTGTTTTGTTATATAGATCAAAGTTTTGCATTACCCTCGAATGATAGAAGTTGAATAGAAAGAAAAAAAAAAGACTTGGACTTTTATGTTTATTGTATTGGATTAGATGATGAGCTTTAGATCGTGTGAATCTTTTTATCAGTCAAAAGCTTCAACCTTTGAGGCAAACTACAAGTTTTCTTCTTAACAATTTATCCTTTTTTTATTTGGTTAGATACTCTACAATAGTGCTAGGTTTGTTGTGTAGGTTCATGGCGCAATGATAGAAGTTTTTGAAGGCGATGCAAGGAATATCCTTTGCGAGGTTGTTGATAAACACCATGCTTCTCTTCTCGTTGTTGGAAGCCATGGTTATGGAGCTATCAAGAGGTACACTTATTATTCTTTCTTTTTAATATATTCCCCTCCCCTTCTTGATTCCTGACAATCATCACTTATCTGTTTTGGACAGGGCGGTTCTCGGGAGCGTGAGTGATTACTGTGCTCACCATGCTCATTGCTCGGTGATGATCGTGAAGAAGCCTAAGATCAAGGTCTGAATCAATTATCTCACTCAAAGCATTCTCAGTCTCGGTGAGAAGTGAAATAATGTTAGCTTCCATGTGTGAAGTGATCCAAGACAATCCATTTATATGTGTAATTGTGTTATACATTGTGCTCTTGTTTTAGTATACCTCCTAAACTATAACTTCATGTTTAATAATATCGTGGGTTATCTTTCTCTGTTAGCCTGTTAGCCCAGACTTTTATACTTTGACAAATAAGTTATCACAATTTAAAATCTGTACAAGCAGATTACAGAAGAAAATAAATAGAAGCAGATTATTTAGTTGATTTTGTATTTAGTTTCTCTTGGAAATTAAAATCTATTGCCATATTTAAATTTTGGTTATAGATAGTGTTAACGTGTAAAAGAAAGGTTATGTAAATTAACAGATTGATTTAGCTTTTGTATACCATAAGGAAAGGAGAAAAAAACAGTTTGATTTCTGGATGAATGTTGTTGGCACTTGGTTGTAAATGGCTAATGGTTCAGAGATTTAGTGGCATCCGAACCGATAGAAAACATAACGAACAATATCATATCCGTCAGCGTGTCTTTGGCGACCAGAATGTTAGCTCATATGTTACCCTAGTTTGTCAACTTCAGCCAAAATTAAAGTAAATACAAAAACTGAGAACATATCTGGCAAGACTTTATCGTTTTCAGCACTAACAACATCTCAATCACACTTGGCTTAAAAGAGAATATAGTTCATAAGTCTCTGTGCTATTATGTAGATTTTACATAGCAGATCCAGGGCCGGCCCTGAAATTTTGGAGGCTGAAGGCAAGTGAAGAGGAAAGTTAAAAAATTTGGGGGCCTAAATTTTTTTTTTTACAAATTTGGGGGTTTATATCCGTATAAAATTTTTTCAAAATTTTGGGGGTCCAAGACGAATGTTTCGTTAGGCTTTGTCCAGGGCCGGCTCTGAGCAGATCGAGGAACCAAACGACCACCGTTCAAACCACAAAGGAGATTGAAGTAGGCGTGTCTAGGTCTCCTTTGACCGATACTAACGCCGTCAACAATAACCCTCTCGACACTAGCAATGGCATTCGCTCGTATAGGAGTGACGGTGAGAGAGGTTGGGTCAGCTGTTTGATGGTCAAGCCAAGTAATGATGTCAGCAAAAACAAGATCCACGTTGTAATCAGGCTCAGCTGACGTCAGAGCGTGCCACATCCCAGGATACAATTTGAGAGTCTTGTCCCTTGAGCTAGCTTTCTCGTATAATGCTTTGGTTATCTCTAGGACTCTGCATTGACGTGCCTTCTTGGTCAAGCAATGATGTTATGGGTAATATATGACCTAAGAAATTAAAACGTTTTAAGGTTTTAAAAATTGTACGCTGATCATGGGAAACTTTAAAAAGAAATGAATCAATTAAGCTCGTGGAGAGTGTCTTCGAGGTTCATGCTTGTCCTAAGCATTTCAAGCGCGGTCTTGAGTCTAGGCTTGTCTTGATAAATGTATATTTGAGAAAGGAAAGGTACTTCACTAAAATAATATATTTGAGAAAATTCAAGATGCCGTCCTCGATTGAACTCTGGAACCGAAACAAACCGCCACCGGCCAACGAGTTGAAGAGATCGAGATCGAACAGATGATGAAACGGAAGCTGATGAAACGGAGATGATGCAATGGCGATGATGAAACGGAGATGATGAAACGGAGATGAAGAGATCGTAGAGAGCGTAGATAGAAGAGATCGGAGAAGGCGCAGACGGAGAGGATGAAACGGAGAAGATGGAAGAGAAGGGAGATGATGAGATCGGAGATCGGAGATGATGAGAAGACGAGGTCGGAGATCGGAGATGGAAGAGATCGGATCTTCGATCTCTCGATGTTTGGTTCTCGATTTGGGAAAGAGACAAGAATGAAACCGTGAAAGACCAAACAATGCTGGAGATGTTTGGTCTCGATATCATCGACCACTGAACTGATGCTACGTAGTCTTAACGGATGCAATATTTCGGCCCTTATTTTAGACCCGTTCGCTTCGTTCTTTATTGTTTTTGATTTAATTTCGATCCAAAAAATCAAAGGGACGGGCTTAGACCGCCGCCGATGCAGATGCTCTTAATCTTTCTGGTCTTCCGGTGGTGTGAAATTAATGCTAACCGGTCTATATGGAGCTCTAGTGTTCCAAGTCAAACCTTGAGTGGTTGAGCCATTCTATAAGATGGGATTAGGTCTTATTCAATCCCATTTCTTATTTTATCTTATCAACGTGGTGTTTGGCATTATGTATTCTAATATATACATGTTTTGTAAACAGTTTCCATCTCAAACTCTATAATAAACTTCTTAGAGAACTTGTCAGGACCGGTTTATTTGGACAGGTTTTGTATAGTACTTGGACAGGTTTGTATGATAATCAATAAAACTTGTCAGGAGATCTTAATAACAATGAATAAAAAAGTTAAAAATGGATTCATGGCGACTGATAAGTATAATACCTGTAAATTCAGTAAATAATTTGAAACGAGTTATTTAATTTTGTAAATCTACATTATTTAAAACTAAAGTACTTTTGGAAATTATTTAAAAACATGAATAGCAGTACAAAAATATAATGTATTTAGAAATATGAATAATCAAATAAGAGAAAAAAATAATGAAACTTAATTTATTA
>NW_026616726.1:0-22338 GCF_000801105.2 Raphanus sativus | reverse complement strand
ATAAGTATATTGTTTGGAAACATGGATAGTAGTATAAAGAAATGAACATTTGTGATTTAATGTAGATTTAACTATAAAGTATAAATGTGTATTTAATTTAAAAACTTACAAAATAAATGTTAGGTCCAACAAAATGTTTCTGTTTTAATAAGATAGATGTAATATTGAATCAAGAACTAAACAGGGTTTAGCCCCTTTAAATCTAAATTTATCTACTAAATCCAAAGAACTAATTATATCCTTGACAGATTTCTACGAACTGAAATATATATACTTTTCTTTTTATGAACTAGATCCAAAGTTTTTAATGATATATAATCACATGAAACCTAGTATAAATATTTAAACGTAGTATATACCTGGGGGTCTTCCTCGTCACTTTGCTGAACCAAATCAAGCCGTTTCTCCACTGCCGTAGACTCGTGACGTAGGCTCGTGAAGGAATCCAAAAACACTGATCTCGAAGATAACTGAGAGTTTGTAAAAGCGTGACGAGGAGAGTGATCACGTTGGACGAGAATCCCCGACAAATTCAGATTATGTCTCAAGCTAGAAACGATGTTTCTTGATCTAGCAAACCAGATCGCCATGTCTGCAAAGAGGACAAGAAGAAGAAGAGGAGAAGAAATGATGAAGAGTAATACAGGAAAGACGAAAGAGATTGCGTCTTTAACGATGTTTGAGTGCAGAGCTTAATACTTAACATACCAAAAAAATGTTTTGAGTGCAACGGGTTACAAGGACAGTCATGTGCATGTATTTTCTTGTCGGGCTCGACATGTCATCCATAACCATCTCCAACTAAATAAAAACGTTAAGTTATTACCATCCTAGCTTTTGGGACTAGGAATTTCTTCAAGAAAAATAAACTAAAACAAATTATTATACCTAAACTGCAAATCATTTAAAATACTTTCCACAAACCAGACCAGACTGTACTGTGTGTTTTTTTAATTGCTTTTGATCTTTGCCCAACTATACAAGTTTGTATACCCACCTACTTGTGTGACTTTGTGTCTTTTTCTTTTGAATTTGTCATGACGTCTGTGAATTTAAAACCTTTTTAAAAGAAAAAGAAAAGTTTATATTGATTCCACGTGAAAATATTTCCATTTTTGGACAAATTGAAGGTTACAGTTACACAACGATCACCTAACCTAACACGACTTGAAATATTTTTAGAAGGTGAAGATGTGTTGTTTCTCAAATTATGATTTATTGATGGGGTAACCTCTAACCTAACAAATAAAGTTTTCTTGAACCCAGGTTAAATTTATGGTTTGGCCTAAAATATCCCCATCACTGGTAGGAAGTGGCTTATCAGAATCAGATTAAATAAGTGAATATTCAAATTCGTGTGCTTGGTATGTAGAAAAGTGAAAATATAGTCAACTAATCCAAATTCAACCCACATATAATCCAGCTTGTAGATGATACTCTACTTACCCTCTCTTCTGATTGTTGTTATGAACATATACCACGGACGTCTCGGTGTAGATTTTCTATGCACATAAACAGAGGCTCATTATATGGGCCCATAGAGAAACTATGTTTCGTGGAAGGTTTAGAGTATATTCAATGGGAAAAGGGTGAATTTCAACCCCGACAATCCGTGTCGTGTGTTTTCATACCCAAACAAAGAAGCAGTGCATATACATACCCAAACTAAGATATTTTTAAAATTTCCAACCCGAACTTAGTTCCGTAACGTGAAATCCGATATTGACTAACGTTTCGTTAATTCACCGTTAAATCCTGCTTAGTCAGATAATATGTGGCATATTGATTTAATCAAAGAAAAAACAAAACGACGTCGTTTGACTCATTAACCAAAACGACGTCGTATTCAATTGGAGGAAAATCAAAATTAAAAACCCTAATCCCCTTTGTTCTTCTTCTTCGACTCACGACTCTCACCTCTCTCTCTCTCTGACCCGAACTCGAACCAGAGACAACAACTTGAAGAACCGAAAGCTCTCGTCGAGGTAAGCTTCCATAGCTTTTGTTATTCAAGAAGAACTTGCTTAGTTAGGTTATAGATGATGAATCAATGTATTTGAATCAAATTGATGAATGTTACAGTGGCGAAAATGGGTGAACAAGGAAGAGGAATTCCTAAGATATGTCGTTGTGGAGAAGCTGTATCAATGAAAACATCAAAAACTGTAAAAAATCCGGGTAGACTGTTTCATGCTTGTCCTTTTGCTAGAGATGGGGTAAGTGTCGATATATATATGTAGATTGTTTGATGCTTTCCTTTCGGAAATGAGTTTCAATATTGTTATGTTACAGGATTGGTATCATACTTTTAAGTGGACCGATGTATGTATGTATGAAGAGCTTGAAGACTTGATTGAGAAAATGGATAACATTGAAGGAGCTTCAATCACTTTGCAAAAAGGAGTGAACACTTGTGAAGCTGAGATTGAAACATTGACAATGGAGACTCGGGTTTGTGAAGCGGTTGTTGAGAAGGAAATTCGAGAGTGTAAAATGCAACTCCGAAGCTTGAAGAACATAGTAGTGTTTGCTTTGGTCATGATTTTGTTCTTCAAGTTCATGTATTGATGATGTAGTAAAGCTCTTATCAAGCTTATGTATGGTTTAGTGTAGTGAAACTGACTTGTGTAATGCTGTGTGAACGATGATGTTGTATGAACGATGATGATGATCTTATCAAGCTTATGGTGAAATTTTGACCTCCTTGTAGGTTAAAATCAAACTGCAGCTTCTGTAGGAACCAAGTCCAGTTATCCTCGTTCTCCACATCAACAACAGCCCAAGCAATTGGGTACATTCCATTATTTGCATCTCTTCCTACAGCAGCCAAGAGTTGACCTTTCAGTGTGCATTTGAGGAAGCATCCATCCAATCCAAATATAGGCCGACACCACATAGTCCACAGCTTTTTGATGGTTTCAAAACACACATAGAATCTTTGAAACACTTCAGCTCCATCATCATTTAAGACCGTGTCTAGTACGACAGTTGATCCTGGATTGGTACTACAAAAGAGAAATGAAAATGTTAGTTAATTTATTAAAAACAGAGACAATAATTAAAAAAAACTACAATTATTAAAAAAACTTCACTTACGCCAGAATCGCAAGTCGGTAGTCTTTTAGCCTACTAAACTGCTCTTCATGGTCACGGTTGATGATGATTTTTGCCATCTTCTTCGCATTCTTACACTTGTCAATTGTGGTTATCAAGTTGAACCTTTGCTCAATCTGCTCTTGAATATACTTAGGCTTCAAATCGATATCATTCCTAATCTCGTCCATGAAGATCTTCATGATCACACCCGACTTTAATATCTTACTATACCCATCCTTTTGGCATTTGTGGTCAGCTTCATATGTCTTCACCATCCACTTCCCATATCTCTCTTCATAAGAGCAATAGATTTTCCATGGGCAGTTGTCTTCAGTCCCACACACAGCCCCAGATTTAATTCTCCCCCATTTGTTCAACTTAATGTTCCACCCTCCCTTCAATGCATACTCAACCAATGCATCTTTGAAATCTTCAATGGTGTCGAACACTTGCTTTAGCTCTAGGTGACCACTGCCTGGTTTGAATCTCAACAAAGGCTCTTCTTCTTCCTCGCCATCAGAATTGAGAGGTGTGTTATGATAGTCGAAATCTTCATCTTCATCCACAAAGCCAGCAACATTTCTTTCTACTCTGATCTCTTCTTCGCAAGGTTCCTGAAACTGATCTTCAGGATGATCGACTGTGTTCACTAGGAACAAATTAACAACTCCTTTCCACTCACCAGCTTCACACATCTCTTTAAAAGCATCATCTCTAACATAGCTCAGTTTCTTTCTATCCTTGTGATCCTCAAAAGGAAGCGTGTACCACAACTTGTTGATATATAAACCCTCCCCAAACTCATCTGATAACAATGTGAACAACTCTGTCGGTTTGCACTCAATTGTTTTCACATCTCCACCGATATACCCAACATCACCGGTTCTTTTCTTCACCCAATATCCACCGCAACTAATATTAAACGTCACAATCTCGAACATTCTGTAAATGAGAGGAGGAAATTTCAACATTAATACACTGGAAAATCATACTCGGTTTGATTAAAATCGATACAAATCAAAAGCTTTATCTTCAATAAAATTGAAAGCTTTACCTCTTTTCCAAGTCGCTAACGCCTTTGCATTTACTTTTGAAAGTTTCTTTCCACTTCACTAATACAAGCGTTCGAAGTTGTTGTCTCCGGTTCGAGTTCGGGTCTGAGAGAGAGAGGTGAGAGTCGTGAGTCGAAGAAGAAGAACAAAGGGGATTAGGGTTTTTAATTTTGATTTTCCCCCAATTGAATACGACGTCGTTTTGGTTAATGAGTCAAACGACGTCGTTTTGTTTTTTCTTTGATTAAATCAATATGCCACATATTATCTGACTAAGCAGGGTTTAACGGTGAATTAACAAAACGTTAGTCAATATCGGATTTCACGTTACGGAACTAAGTTCGGGTTGGAAATTTTAAAAATATCTTAGTTTGGATATGTATATGCACTGCTTCTTTGTTTGGGTATGAAAACACACGACACGGATTGTCGGGGTTGAAATTCACCCTTTTCCCTATATTCAATAGGAATTATCATATAATTTATCATTATTAAAATAAAATAACTAAAAAGGAAAAGGAAAAAAGACTTTAGCAAAAAAAAAGAAAAAAAAAAGAAAAAAGAGAATAGAAAGAAATTCTTTTCTAAAAAACTTCAGTCTCTTGGTGAGAAACTCATATGTTATGTGTCACTTACTCAATGAGCATGTGCTATAAAAGAAACTAAATATAGTTATATATAATCAAATACTAAGATTTTCAATTCTTTTTGAGATGGTTTTAGTCAATGTTGATGCTCTTAACTTTGGCTTACATATATAATAATCCATGGACAAGCAGCAAAAATGAAGGATGGATTAAATGATGATGACATTCATACCGAGAAGAGGTCGACCAAGATAAATACTTGCCCAAGCAGTATAAGACGCTGGAAAGGGTAAAAGGTATCTCTATGCAGATATATTTGAGCGTTTTAAGTCCATTTCGTAATTTCCTAGATCTTTAAGCAACTTTTTTCCAAGCATCTTTAATTGTTAAATAAGTAGAGCCTAAAATTTCAGGTCTAAAATGATATATATTAATATATATGTTACTTTCAGAATACACGAGTGTTTGAATAGGATTCGATCTTAATACAAAATGATTGCATGGAAATATTGGATTGTATTTCAGAAAGCTAGACTAGTCTCCAGTCCAGTCCATATATTATAAGATAAACTCATATTTGACTTCTTGTTATTTTGTTTGTCGGAAACCAGGTTCCAACCGCAACTGATGGAGTCTTTCCACGTTGTCCAATACACATGTCTAGGAACTTCACATTGGCACTATTTGTCCGACTTTGCTTTACCTTTTATCGTAACTCGTAAGCAACGCGATAAGCAACATGGTGATCCATGCCTTACTCATCTTTCCCTTATTTTGATTTGTTTTATTCTTCGGTGTTTCTAAGATTGATTAAGATGTATCTATATTTATCCATCACATGTCGACCAGGGATTTAAGCGCCAAAATACATTAAGAATTTAGGAGCATAAAAACAAAGACTGCTTATGGTCCAGTGATTACGTACCACCATTCTAGGGTCCCCAAAACATTTCAAAAAATTTATAGTGAAAAATACTCTCAAATTTATAAAATTATTTTCTTAATTAAAACCTTACTAAAATGTTTATAACTTCTAGCATCTCAGAGACGTCCCTGTTCTTCGTTATAGAAGTCTAACATCTCAGAGCGATCTCTGTTCTTAGCCATAGAAGTCTTTGGAGGAATGGTTCCATGATCAGAGGAGATGATATGATAACCGTTTAAATCTGACACAAATCTAACAATTTGCTTGGTAATAATACTAAGTTTTGCTTTTGTTAGCTGCGGATCGTTTTATATACGGTTTACGTAAATAGAGTTTTCATGTCTCTCGGTTCTTGGATTTTGAATCCTCAACGTACACAGTGTGTGTAGATTAACTTTTCCTTTAGGGATCTACTTAATTAACATTACTTTAGTTATAAAAAAATTAAAATCCTAAATTAATCAGTCTACACCATCTAAATCCTAGATAACATCGCTTTAATATTCACGGTTCTCGCAAAAAAAGTCAACTTAGAAATTAAAATTTTTATTAGTTGCTTTGCTAATGATAATTACTCTCGACCTAAACTATACTTATATTTAACCAATTAATGGAAAGAATAATCAGAGAATCTTTAATATTTCTGTCACCGGCTGTTAGTTTAGCATATTCAGACAAAAAAGCGAAACAAAACTCAAACTTTGCATCTTCAGCAGAACAAAGAAGTCGCAGTTGATTTTATGTACGGCTAAAGGCTTGATGATGACGACCTGACACATTCACACAAAAAGTCCGATCGTGTTAGAGTTACAACTTCAGATTTTTTTTTTTTAACAGAGAAATTGTTATTCATATCGACTTGATCGTGAGACACGCACAACATATCTTCTCTCGGTCTCTATAATCTGTTCTCTAAGTTTAGAGAGTCCACACACAGGTAAATCACTTTCTTTTGAAGGGTTTCACTTAGATTTCGAAATCTGGTTTTGTGAATTGGTGATAGTCCTGATCCCAGTGATGAGAATTATAGTGTTTGATCTTTATCGGTTTGGAAATTAAGTTTGTGTAATGATGTTTCAACCTGTGTTTGTACCCGTTTTATGAAGCTTGAAACCTTAGGATTTTGATTGAAAAAATCAAATCTCGCATGGGAAATAACGGGGCTGCTTGCGCTGAGAGAGCTACAAATGATATGCTGATTGGTCCTGATTGGGCTATCAACATTGAATTGTGTGACATTATCAACTTGGATCCTAGGTAACATCGTTTGCTGTGTTATTACTCCCAGAAACAACCTTAAAAGCTCTTAGGATGCTTAAATGTCTCGACCTTGTTTTGGTTCCGTAGTCAAGCAAAAGAAGCAGTGAAGGTGCTCAAGAAACGGTTAGCAAGTAAAAACTCCAAAGTGCAGATTCTAGCTCTTTATGTAAGTTCCTTTGGTTTTTGGTTGGTTCCGTAGTCTATTGTACTGATCATCTCAATTCCTGAATGCTGTGGCGGTTTTTGGGTTGCAGGCATTGGAAACTCTGAGTAAGAACTGTGGTGAGAGCGTGTACCAGCTTATCGTGGACCGTGATATCTTGCCTGATATGGTCAAAATAGTCAAGAAAAAGGTTTTTCTTCTCAAATTCCTTTTTTTCTCAAATTCTTTTTACTCTGGAAAATTTACCAAACCTCACCTCTTATGCAGCCAGACCTGAGTGTAAGAGAAAAGATACTTAGTTTATTAGATACGTGGCAAGAGGCTTTTGGTGGAAGATTCCCTCAGTATTACAATGCTTATAATGATCTCAGGGTATATGGCTTGCTTCTTTTATGATTGTATTATTATTAGTGTATCAAAGTTTTGATTTCACTTTGAAAACTTTTAGTCTGCTGGAGTTGAGTTCCCACCTAGAACAGAGAGCAGTGTACCCTTCTTTACTCCACCTCAGACACAGCCCATTATTGCTCAGGCCGCTGCTGCTGCGTCAGATGAAGATGCTGCTATTCAGGCCTCTTTGCAAAGTGATGATGCTTCTGCTCTCAGGTACACTCTCTACTTTACCGTAAAATCCATATACTGTGTCTTAAGCATGTTATAAACTTTAGTATCATTTTTTTTATAGTGTGGAAGAGATTCAAAGCGCTCAGGGATCAGTTGATATTTTGATGGACATGCTTGGTGCTCTTGATCCAAACCATCCCGAGGTTGATATATATATATTGATGATTAAGATTTAGTGGCTCTGTTTGTAACACTTGACTGTTGTTTGATGTTTGTGACAGGGTTTAAAGGAAGAACTTATAGTTGACTTGGTAGAGCAATGCCGTACTTATCAAAGACGTGTAATGACTCTGGTCAACACTACATCGTAAGGAAGAACTTATAGTTGACTTGGTAAAGCTCAGTTTGATAGAATCTGTTAATGTTGAGAGAGAGAGACTTCTTCCTTTTTTGGCAGAGATGAGGAGCTTCTGTGTCAAGGATTGGCGTTAAACGACAACTTGCAGCGTGTTCTTCAGCAACACGATGATAAGGCGAAAGGAAACTCTGTTCCTCCTCCTGCAACAGCTCCTACTGCACCGCTTGTTAGCATCAACCATGACGATGATGGTGATGATGAGTCAGATGATGATTTTGCTCAGCTATCTCACAGGTAAGTGCCCATCATTTCAAGACTTGGATTCCAAAAAAACTCATCAAAGTCATATCTGCAGGTCGAAAAGAGAGAGTGCACGAGGGAACTTCAACCCTATTCTTCCTCCTCCTCAACCACCAACAATGAGGCCAGTACATGTTGAATCTGGTGCCATGGACTTCCTCAGTGGTGATGTCTACACACCTCAAGGAACCTCAAGAACTTCCCATTCATCAGATCGAGACTCTTCTGCTCCTGTTTTCGATGAGCCAGCTCCCCGGATCAAATCCCCTGAGCAAGCTTTCTTCACCAAACCAGTCTATGATCAACAGACGAATCAGTTGCCTCGTGCTCCCCCACCAATGTCTGTTAGAACCAACCAGAGGCAACATCATAGTAATGTTACTCAACGCTCAAGTAGTGGCTCTGAGTCCTCTTACGATGATCTCTTGGGACAATCAAGGAATCTTTCTCTCAATCCAACCGCCTCAGCTGCTACACCACCGAAGAAAGATGACAAACCAGAGGATATCCTTTTCAAGGACTTGGTTGACTTTGCAAGAACCAGGAAGGCATCGTCCTCTTCCTCCAAACCCAAAATTAGAACAGTAAACCGTTTTGAGACAGAGCTGCCAGCTGTTACTTTAGTAATAACTAACTACTCTTCATTTGTGTTTTTTTTTTCTTTGATTGAACATGGATGATGAAAAGGGTGTTTCTTATTTTTATCAAATAACAAAGGTGAATATATAGAGATCTTTTGTTGTATAGATATGTCATAATGTATACAAATATACAGTTTGAATTCTCAGTTTGTGAAATACAAAAGATTCTTTGTGAAACTAACAAAAAAACATCAGTTACTACTCTTAAGTCTAGTATTAGCTCAGTTCCATGGGAGAGAGCCAGGGAAAGGTGCTGAACCACAGTACCTGAACAACCCTCTAATCTCAGGGCAACCATCAGGGTAAGGTATAGTCCTGTGGAAAGGGTCACGCTTCAGCTTCTTACGCCATAGCGAACCAACACATCCGTATGGATCTTCTTGAAACTGAGCTCTAACCATAGCCTCACCTTTTAGAGCATCTTCTTTGGATTCAAGAGAAGCCGGAGTCCCCAAGTAGAAGAATCTTGATTCTGGAAACCCTATCGCTGACCGATGCAAATGCGCAAATCTCTCCTCCTTAAAATCATAGCTCACTACCTGAACCAAGAATGAATGATATAGTTTTTTTTAAAAGAACTTCCGTTTAAATTTGTAAGCAAGAGAGGCTTTACTGTTATGTTCTGTGGGTAACACCCCGTGAGCTCTCTGAATCTACAAACACTGAAGAGAAGATTCTCAAAGCTGTTCTCTAGCATGCTCTTCCGTCAACGCCCTCGACCTCACATCATCCTTACCTATTCACAAAACCCACATTATACCCAAAAAAAAAAAATGTAACAAAGAAGCAGAGTAAGTTAAGCAGACTCACCAAACCATCCTTTGGATTCAGCAACGGCCCAATAACTCTGAGCTTCACTGCGAGGTCCAGCTTCTCTACGAGTCTCTCCTCCACTGAACAAAAGCAAAGACTCACCATCTCTCCCTGCAGCCTCAACACCTTTCTCTACTAATTCATATACAGTTTATTTTTTTTTTTTTTTTTGATTAATTAATTAAACACGTGACTAATTAGACTTCAAACAATTTGCTTTCTCCTCTTTTATGCGCAGCTGAGAAAAATCATATATATACATGCACCCTCCCTCCCCCCCTCCCTTTCCCCCTAATCATCACATCATCATTAATTGTTCTTATTCACTAAAAACCATCACCAACTTGAAGCAGCCATTGCAGAGATGAAGAAGCCACCACCACCACCACGTTTACACAAACAAGAACCGTCGTATCAGTCACCTCCACGACCACCACCGCTGCTACATCAAGATGAACCGTCGCTGACGCAACCTCCATCACCACAACCGCCGTTACACCAACAAGAACCGTCTCCGGGATCCACTTCTCTGCCGTCGATATCGCCGCCGGAGTTATCCAATCCACAAGGTTTGTTGACACCGTCCCCGGGATCCACTTCTCTGCCGTCGATACCGTCTCCGGGATCCACTTCTCTGCCGTCGATATCGCCGGAGTTATCCAATCCACAAGGTCCGTTGACACATCGTTACTTCACTCAGTGACTTGATCGCAACAATTTCTTAGATTCTTGATTGGGCTTTTTATAGTTTACAATCTATAAATGGGCCAAGACGTATGTGAATTTATTGGGCCGTCAATATTGGGTCCGGGTCGGGTTACCCAGATTAGGATCTCGACTCCAAAGAACACGAGCAAGCAGCTGCAAATTGCAATCGAAGCCTTGTTGAATTGAAATTAGGGCGTTTTTTTTTTTTTTTGTAGACTTGCAATCACAGCCTCCGACGTCGTCCATCCCCCACTGTGACGGTGGTCCTCTGAAACGTCCTCGTTTTGACTTGGGTAATGCTAAAGTGTCTTCCTTTTTTCCCCCCACCCGCTCGGTTTGTGATTGTACAATGTAGACCTCAAGGAGCTACTTTCCAAGTTTTTGACTCTCATATAGAACAATTTAACATCTTTTTAACTTGTTATAGGTCTAAAAATTTGCATCTTTGCCTTGAATTGACTCTTATAGTTTTGAGTTATAACTTATAAATGAGATGAGCTGTTGTGCTACTATTGTATGAGTTGGTTATGTTTTGTAGTTGCAGATTATGATGTGTGTCATGATCCCATTAACTATACCGTACAATGTGTTAGTTACGTGTGTTAACTTGATATTGGCCTTTGTATTATACAGGTATCCCTCATTCAGTAAATGATTCCAGAACTATTGGTTATGACATCTACCAGCGGAGTGTGGTACAGTCCTTATTCACTTTTGTTTTGTCTCTTCTTTGTTTTGGCAACGAACTGAAACTCTTCCTTGTTTTTGTAGCAAGCGCCGTCTTTGCCATCTGAAGAACTTGGTAGATTCAATGGTCTTGGTGGCATGGGAAGACCAGGAGGTGACGGTCTGTACATAGGTGGTGGAGCTTTTCCTTCAGATTCTGGGCCGAATGGTACTCGAGATATTGGTTCTGGTCAACAAGATTTAGGTGGTAGGCCTAGCCGGGAGCTGCTTCCTCCACCTCCCGATGCATCCAGCACTCTATTCGTTGAAGGTCTTCCTTCTGATTGCTCAATGAGGGAAGTAGCTCGTATCCTATATTTTTATTTATGATTTGTTTTTTTTTTAAATTCGTCGCTTAAGAATGTTGGAGCGGTTCACTATTCTTAACTATATGTCTAGATATATTTCGGCCTTTTTCCGGATATAGAGAAGTGAGACTTGTGACCACAGACTCAGAGCAAGTAAGATTCAACTTCTTTCAACTTGAAACACTGTTAGTAGTTCATTCATTAGCTCTGGCTTACTATAAGGTTTTTTTTTGTATGCAGAGGGATGGAGATCCTGTTGTTCTTTGTTTTGTTGATTTTGAAAATCCCGCAAGTGCAGCAACTGCTCGGAACGCCCTGCAAGGTAACTAAGATTCTCTCTGCTTCCGGAATTGGTATTATTAGGTCCTACACATGTTGAGTTTCTGGTGCATTGTTTCTTGTTATATAACTCTTAAATCTTTTAACATGTTGTGGTTTCCTTAAGATAGACACTTCACCTCAGATTTAACTGATGCTACGATATGCATTTGACAGGGTATCGAATGGATGAAGAGGAACCTGATTCCGAGAGTTTGCAGATCCAGTTTTCCAGAAACACAGGTCCAAGACCAGGGCAACGTGGAGGAAGGAGGTGACGAGTCGAGACACATTGGGCATAGCAAACCAAAATTGTAACTTGTTGTTTTCTCTAGAACCTAATACACACTTTGATCACGTATTCAGCTTCTTAGTAGTACTCTCACTCAAAGCTATAGAGATGTATGGATAGACACAAGAGTCTAGGAGTTTAGTTGATTGGAATCTAAACTTTCTCTCACTCCTCTGTTTCCTTTTTCAATCTTCTTGATAAATGTTGTGCATATAAATAAGAGTTACAATGGGGATTTATGAACATTGATACTGATGGTCTATAAGAACATTTTCAATGCCTAAATGTTCTTCATAGGTAGACAAAAGAGGTGATATGAAATGCAGAAATGATATTATTTTTTTCATAAAAAGATTTGAACGTGATTCTGACAGAGCTTTGACTAATAAGTATTAGCGATGATGTCTACACACCTCAAGGAATCTCAAGTACTTCCCATTCATCATATCGAGACTCTTCTGCTCCTGTGTTTCGATGAGCCAGTTCCCCGGAGCAAACCAGTTTATGACCAACAGACAGATCAGTTGCCTCGTGCTACCCCACCAATGTCTGTTAGAACCAACCAGAGGCAACAATACTCGCACCATAGTAATGTTCCTCAACGCTCAAGCAGTGGCTCTGAGTCCTCTTACGAGGACCTCTTGGGACAATCAAGGAATCTTTCCATGAATCCAACCGCCTCTGCTGCTACACCACCACCAAAGAAAGATGACAAACCAGAGGATATCCTTTTCAAAGACTTGGTTGACTTTGCAAGGACCAGGAAGTCATCGTTCTCTTCCTCCAAACCCAACAATTAGAACAACACACCCTTTTGAGACAGAGCTGCTGGTTGTTGCTTTAGTAATAACTAACTACTCTTTTACTATTCTTCTTAACTTTTGTCCTTGTTTTCTTTTATTGAACATGGATGATGAAAAGCTTGAATATATAGAGATATTTTATTTGTATAGATATGTCATAATGTATACAAAGATAACAGTTTGAATTCTCAGTTTGTGAAATACAAAGATTCTTTGTGAAACGAACAAAAAAACATCAGTTACTACTCTTAAGTCTAGTATTAGCTCAGTTCCATGGGAGAGAGCCACGGTAAGGTGCTGAACCACAGTACCTGAACAATCCTCTAAGCAAGAGAGGCTTTACTGTTATGTTCTGTGGGTAAGACCCCGTGAACTCTCTGAATCTACAAACACTGAAGAGAAGATTCTCAAAGCTGTTCTCTAGCATGCTCTTCCGTCAACGCCCTCGACCTCACATCATCCTTACCTATTCACAAAACCCACATTATACCCAAAAAAAAAAAATGTAACAAAGAAGCAGAGTAAGTTAAGCAGACTCACCAAACCATCCTTTGGATTCAGCAACAGCCCAATAACTCTGAGCTTCACTGCGAGGTCCAGCTTCTCTACGAGTCTCTCCTCCGCTGAACAGCAGCAAAGACTCATTATCTCTCCCTGCAGCTTCAACGCCTTTCTCTATATGACTCAAGAACGTCACGGATGCTTCTGATAAGACTCCAAGAACCAAGACTCCTCTCTATCGGTTTTACCGCAGTTAATGCTGGTATAAACAGAGTGTCCAGCTACCATCGCGAGGTTTTTCAGATTGGCAAATGGGTAAACATCGTTATCCAGTTCGTTCTTCTTGTAATTGACAGCTGATGGTAAACTGTTAACGTAAACCGAGGACAGAAGCATCAAGACTGTGATCCCAAAGGAGTAAACCGTATCAAATTCATTTCCATATCTGTAAACCGTATGAACCGAGAACTAAAGTTCGAACTAATTGGCGATACTAATTCATATGGTTTAGTTTTATGTTTTTGGATTAAATTAATTAAACACGTGACTAATTAATTGAAAACATTTTGCTTTCTCCTCTTTTATTATGCGCATCTGAGAAAACTCATATACATACATGCACCCACCCTTTTCCCCTAATCATCATCATCATCATCATCATCATCATCATCATTAAATTGTTCTTCTTCACTAAAACCATCACCACACTCACATCACATATCTCCCTCCAACTCCATTGAAAATCCTTGAAGATATATATAGATTCCAACAAGATCATGAAGAAGCCACCACTACCACCACCAACACGTTTACACCAACAAGAACCGCCGTGTCAGTCACCGCCACAACCAACAGGTCCACCAGTACCGCTGTTACATCAACAAGAACCGTCGCAGCTGCAACCGCAACCATCGCCACGACCACCACCGTTGGTACACCAACATGAACCGCCGTATCAGTCACTGCCACTACCACCACCGCCGTTGCACCAACAAGAACCGTCACAAGGGCCAAGGCCACGTGGTCCCGTGATCACATATATCCCAGGCAAACCCCCAACCTCCACAACTCCATCCTCCTCTCCTCTGTACACGTCAGCACCGTTCGATGAATCTCCGGCGATGGAAACGTATCAACATTATCATCATCATCATCAAAACCGATTTAACCAACCACCAAATTTATCTCCGACATCCTCTTCGCTATGGGCGGAGTTAACTTCTACGATGAGTCTACAAGGTTTCTTCAGTGACTCACTCTACTTTATTTCAACCTTTTTTTTTTTTTGATTCTTGATTGGGCTTTTAGTTTACAAACGTTTTTCTTTAAATGGGCCAAGATGTGTATGAATTTATTGGGCCGTCCATATTGGGTTCGGGTCGGGTTACCCAGATTAGGATTTTGACTCAAGAACACGAGCGTTTTTGTTTGTTTGTAGATTTGGAATTCCTCGCTTCCTTGCTTTTGTCGCCGAGACACCATGACCCTCCGCCTCCGACGTCGTCCACCCACCACTGTGACGGTCCTCCTCCTCTGAAACATCCTCGTTTTGACTTGGGTAATGCTAAAGTGTCTTCCTTTTTATTTTTTCCCGCCACCCGCTCGCTCGGTTTGTGGATTGTAAAAATGTACACTTTAAAGGAGCTACTTTGCAAGTGGGCATTGTTGTGCTGATTCTCAGGTAGACTTTGAACATCTTTCCACCTGTTATAGATAGGTCTTAAATATTGCATCTTTGCCTTGAATTTACGAGTACAAATGAGCTTGCTCTGCGCTACTATTATTATAGAAGTTTTGATCGGTTCGGTACGTTGATGCTATGTATGTTAAAACAGAGATGATAATCAAAATGTTTTGTGTTCAGAAAGATTCATGTCCATAGGTTTGTTCGATCCATTAACTATCTATACCTGTGAATGTGTAAGTTAACTTGAATGATTATTCGCCATTGTCTTTATCTAGGCCATGATCGAGGAGGTATCCCTCATTCAGTAAATGATACCAGAACTATTGGCTCAGATTATGACATCTACCACCAGCGGAGAGTGAGTGTGGTACATTCCTTTATTCACTTTTGTCTTTTTTGTTTTCTCAACGAACTGAAAACTCTTCCTTGTTTTTGTAGCAAACGCCTTCTTTGCCATCTCAAGGAGTTGGTCGATTTAATGGTGTTGGTGGCATGGGAAGACCAGGAGCAGGAGGTGACAATCTGTACATGCCTGGGCGTGGTGGAGTTTTTCCTCCAGGTTTTGGGCCAAATATTGGTTCTGATCAACAAGATTTAGGTGGTAGGCCTCCTAGCTGGGAGCTGCTTCGTCTACCTCCCGATGCATCCAGCACTCTATTTGTTGAAGGTCTTCCTTCTGATTGCTCAATGAGGGAAGTAGCTCGTATCCTATACTTTTTATTTATGATTCGTTTTTTTTTTCTTTCAAAGTTCGTCGCTCGAGAATGTTTGGAGCGGTTCACTGTTCTTAACTATATGTCTTTAGATATATTTCGGCCTTTTCCCGGATATAAAGAAGTGAGACTTGTGACGAAAGACTCAAAGCATGTAAGATTCACTTGTTTTTAACTTGAACCATTGTTGAAACTAAATCGGTCCCTGAATTTCGTTTGCTTTGACTTACTAAAGGTTTTTTTTTTAAATTTTTTTATGCAGAGGAATGGAGATCTTATTATTCTTTGTTTCGTTGATTTTGAAAATCCTGCATGTGCAGCAACTGCTCGTAACGCCCTGCAAGGTAATTAAAGATGCTCTCTGCTTCCTAAATTGGGATTTTATCTTGAGTTTATTATGGTGCATTGTTTCTTGTAATATACTCTATCTTCTTCATCAACATGTTGTCTGACACTATGCATTTGACAGGCTACCGAATGGATGAAGAGGAACGTGATTCCAAGATTTTGCGAATCCAGTTTTCCAGAAACCCAGGTCCAAGACCAGGGCAACGTGGAGGAAGGAGGTGACAAGTCGAGATACATTTGGAGGCACATCAACCAAAATTGTAACTTGTTGTTTTCTCTAGAACCTAATACACACTTTGATCACGTATTCAGATCCTTAGTAGTGCTCTCACTCAAAGCTATAGAGATGTAGGGATGGATAGACACAAGAGTCTAGTAGGAGTTTAGTTGATTGGAATCTAAACTTTCTCTCACTCCTCTGTTTCTTTTTTCAATCTTCTTGATAAATGTTGTGCATATAAATAAGAGTTACAAAATTTAGGGGATTTATGAACATTGATACTGATGGTCTATAAGAACATTATCAATGCATAAATGTTCTTCATTTCAATGCCTAAATGTTCTTCATAGGTAGACAAAAGAGGTGAGATGAAATACAGACATGATATTATTTTTTCATAAACAAGATTTGAACGTGATTTTGACAGAGCCTTGACTAATAAGTATTAGCGACCAGCTGCAACGTGCATGCTTGCTACATTCTTGATGCTGTCATAGCCAGTGCTACTTGTATCGCCTTGCGCTGATAAGATTCCATCACCGACCAAGTTCTCAGTCTCCTCCCCAGGATACTGATCCGACCACTGATGTTTGGTTTTTGTGACTCTCAAGCCCTCAAGCTTTGCAGCTACTTCCGTCATCAGTGGCCTTTCCACTCCCGTCACTCTTGTACACTCCATAGCAACTCTGACAGCTTCCTCTATCTCCTTCCAGTTTTTCTCTGTGATTACTTTCTCGTCAATAACCTCGTGCAATCTATTCTCTTTCATGGCAGAAGCAATGTAATTCACCAGATGTTTCGACTGTTGTGGCCTTTCAAAGCACAATGCCTTTTGGGCTGTGAGGAGTTCCATGAGAACTACCCCAAAGCTATAAACATCACTCTTTTCGTTTAGCAGCCCTGTGTGGTAATATTCTGGGTCTAAATAGCCTATAGTACCTTGCACCATTGTTGTGAGCTGCTCTTTATCCATCGGTATTAGCCTTGAAGCACCAAAGTCAGCTACCTTTGCAGTTAAGTTCTCATCCAGGAGAATATTGGCAGTCTTGACGTCTCGGTGAACGATTGGGATAAAAGCAGAGGAGTGAAGATAAGCAAGAGTTCCAGCTATCTCCACGGCTATCCTCAGGCGTTGTTCCCATGTAAGAGAAGGACCAAACAAAGAACCGTGCAAGTGATCGAAAAGGGTGCCGCTGTTAATGAACTCATAGACAAGCAAGGGAACTTCAGTCTCTAGACAGCAGCCCAAGAGTTTGACCACGTTCCGATGGTTGATTTGTGAAAGCACAAGAACTTCGTTGATGAACTGCTCTACTTGGCTGGTGTCTCCAAGCCGAGCTTTCTTTATTGCAACTATGGAGTTGTCTGGTAATATCCCTTTGTAGACAGTTCCTTGTCCTCCCTGGCCCAGGATTCTGCTCTCGTCATAGCCATTAGTTGATGTCTTCATGCCTTCTTCAGTAAAGATTTGTATATTAGCATTTGTTGTCCCTGGTCCTGAGAGTCTCTGTATTAACATGCCGCCACCATTTTGTTGGAAGAATTTTTGTCGGAGCTCAGCTGTCTTCCGGTGCTTCATTCTCTGTTGTACATAGCTAACGACAAGCAGGATGGACAAGAAGCCGATGGTTGTTCCTGATCACATCACACATAGATGATTAGATGTTGAAAACAATGAGTAGAGCTATAAAAGTACAGAGGGAAGCTTACCAAGAAGAATGGTAGCCCATCCAAAGTCTTTACGCTTGCAACTCATATTGGTTGTATCTAAGCGGTAACCAGACTTGCACTTACAATCGAAGCCTGGAACCATGTTTATACAGGTGCTGGGATCCGAGCAGTTATGTTTATGGATAGTACTAGTACACTCATCGATGTCTGGCACAAGTAAAAGAACGTGTAAGATGCCAAATAGAGATGTATCAGGAAAACAATGAACTCTCAAAAGAAGAAAGAAATATTAAGATAAGACCAATCTGAAGTGTACCTAGGCAACGATGTTCATTTGAAAGGTAAGGATTCCCTTCAAAACCTTTTAAGCATTCGCAGTTGTACCCGGTTCCACGATTAGAATCGAAACATGTGTTGTTATACCTACCGCATAGGCTTGTGTTTCCAACTTGCTCGCATGTCTGGTTTCCAATAGACCAGTCCAGTACCATAGGGAACTGAGTTACATTCCGTAGGTTCTTAAGATCTCTCAAAGCATCGAAGTCAAAAGTACCGTTTTCGGCGAGAAAGGCATATTTGCAAGGACTGAAGTCATACACAGAAGTCGTGTTCTGCAAACGAAATGAGCGAATTCGGAATCTGTTGCTATCCGACGGCACAGAGACGTCTGTACTGCAGCAACCTGCACCTTTACACCCTCCATTTGCCGCGGGTTGAGAGTCACATCCTGATATGCATCCAGTTGAGTAATTTTGGATTCCATAAGTGGTCAGATATGCGTAAGCGTTACAGCCTACTATAGTAAACTTGTTTTTGTTGGAGAGAGATACATTAGCCAGCCTGTAAAGGTAAAAATCCTCGTCACTCAAAGTTCCCTGGCTATCGTAGCAAGTGTAAGAAATATTGTTCATGGCGCGTAGTTCCCCGCTGTGAGAAATGCTGATGACCTCAAGATTAAGTCGAAAGAATAGCTTCTCTTTGTTACAGGTGAGATTGAAACTAGGATCGTCGGCATAGTAACAACCTTGAGAAATGCCAAAAGGGTACTCAATTGTGACGTTGCCACAACTAGTTTGGCAGTCGTTGCGAGGTTGCCCATCGACCAGCTGCGTATATGCAAGGTAGAAGCAAGTAGCCACCAAGATCAGTTTCTGCACCTTCATCTTCTTTAACTTTGTTTATCTTCCTTCAAACACCGGTGTTGAGATGTTCTCTTGACTTTTTTCGTTAACCCAACCTCTATACTTGTACTATTTAACTACAGACCAAGTCAATGTACAAACTCATTCAGCATCCATCCCCAAGTCTTCGTTTCTGTCATTCAGTTTTGGAGGACACAAAGACCAAGACGTTGGTGACTATCAGGGTCCATTGAATATTCATATGTATGGCTTCTGATCACAAAGATATGGTTTTTTTTCATATTCATATATATATAAAAATTAAACTAATCACAGGTTGACACATTCTAAAGTATTTTTCAAGTTGTCCAAAAAAAAAATAATTTCTTTCTCTTCCTATTTTTTCCTTTTTTTATCAAAAAATTAAACTAATCACAAGTTGGCACATATTCTAGAGTATTTTTCAAGTTGCCCCACAAAAAAAATAATTTCTTTCTCTTTCTATTTTTTTCCTAGTTTTATTATTATCTACATACTTTGGTAACAACTAGCAATCTCTTGTACTATATTATACGTTGTTTTCTGTTGAAAGTTCTAGTGTTACTTTGCTAGTATCACCTTTAGATACTATGAGTATTTAACTCTAAATTACTATGTTTTACCAATTACAAATTTATAATGAAGGAGATGTTCCGATTCCGATCCTAGATCTCCATGATGTCTTTATGTATTTCATGTGATTAGAGAGCTTTAACTCTATGATAACTATACAAATAGTGTTCATCCCATAACATTTAACATGGTGTCATAATTCTTTAATTCTAACTCTAGTAGATCGGAGTTACATAATTGACGTTATAAGTCAAGACGACCTTATCTTTATTCCACATGAGTCCTGCATGATTTATCTCTAGAGGAGAAGGTCGAGACAGAGAATTGGAGGGGCCGGACTTTAAAAGGCGAGGGAGGACCAGGATCATAAAGTGAAGTACTGTGTGACTGTGACATACCAGTGGACGGGCCGGACAACGAAAGAGACAGGGGAGACCAAAATGATGAAGTGAAGGCTCAAGTGCTCAACTGTTTGACTTCTCTTCAAAATGTTTTTGAAACATTGTCACGGACCTTGCATTTCCTCTCTTTAGCTCAAACATTTATGGATCGTCATCTCATAAGTAAAGTCAAACATTTAGGGAGAAAAGGTTTGCACGGAAATGCAAGGTCAGTGCAAAACTTTTCTCCCATTTTGAAACATTTGTTTATACGCCTGTGGTCCATGACAATGGCCGGAGCCTACCTTCCGCACTCGACATCATATCACCCTTTTATCGTGATTATAATCCATTCTTTCTTTCTCGAGTTGTTTTGTAACCATAATATGTCAATGACTTGAAACACAACCATGAACGACAAAACTCGACTATAGGTTGTTTCGAAGGCGCTTTATTAATTAGAAGAGGGTAACTGTTTACAGAGTGTGAGAATAAGAAAAAGCTAGGCTTACAAAAACAGTGAGCCTTGCGCCATGTACTGATCTTTTCCTATGTTAATTGATGATTTTAAAAACTAGCTCCTTTGAAAAAAAAAGAATGTTAAAATTTAGGTGGAGGATGATTGGTAGTTTGCAGGGTACTGATGCATAAATGTTCTTCATTGTCTTGATACTCTGATCTTTAACTGTTTAGGTGGACAAAAGAGGTGAGATGAAAAATGATATTATTTTTTTCATAAAAAAGAGACTTAACCGTGATTTTGACAGTGCATTGACTAATAAATATCAGCGACCAGCTTCCATGTGCATGCTTGCTACATTCTTGATGCTGTCATAGCCAGTGCTACTTGTATCGCCTTGCGCTGATAAGATTCCAACACCGACCAAGTTCTCAGTCTCCTCCCCAGGATACTGATCTGACCACTGATGTTTGCTTTTCGTGACTCTCAAGCCCTCAAGCTTTGCAGCTACTTCCGTCATCAGTGGCCTTTCTTCTCCCGTCACTCTTGTGCACTCCATAGCAACTCTGACAGCTTCCTCTATCTCCTTCCAGTTATTCTCGTTGATCAATTTCTCGTCAATAACCTCGTGCAACCTGTTCTCCTTCATGGCAGAAGAAATGTAATTCACCAGATGTTTTGACTGGAGTGGCCTTTCGAAGCACAATGCCTTTTGGCTTGAGAGAAGTTCCATGAGAACTACACCAAAGCTATAAACATCACTCTTTTCGTTCAGCAGACCAGTGTTGTAGTATTCCGGATCTAAGTAGCCTAGAGTGCCTTGCACCATTGTTGTGAGCTGCTCTTTATCCATCGGTATCAGCCTTGAAGCACCAAAGTCGGCTACCTTTGCAGTTAAGTTTTCATCCAAGAGAATGTTAGCCGTCTTGACGTCTCGGTGGATGATTGGAATAGAAGCAGAGGAGTGAAGATAAGCAAGGGTTCCAGCTATCTCCACTGCTATCCTCAGGCGTTGTTCCCATGTAAGAGAAGGACCAAACAAAGAACCGTGCAAGTGATCGAAAAGAGTGCCGCTGTTAATGAACTCATAGACAAGCAAGGGAACTTCAGTCTCTAGACAGCAGCCCAAGAGCTTGACCACGTTCCTATGGTTGATCTGTGAAAGAACTAGCACTTCGTTGATGAACTGCTCTACTTGGCTGTTGTCTCCAAGCCGAGCTTTCTTTATTGCGACTATGGAGTTGTCTGGTAATATCCCTTTGTAGACGGTTCCTTGTCCTCCCTGGCCCAGGATTCTGCTCTTGTCATAACCATCGGTTGATGTCTTCATGCCTTCTTCAGTAAAGATTTTTACATTAGCATTTGATATCCCTGGTCCTGAGAGTCTCTGTACTAACATGCCGCCACCATTTTGTTCGAAGAATTTTTGTCGGAGCTCAGCTGCCTTCCGGTGCTTCAGTCTCTGTTGTACATAGCTAACGACAAGCAATAGGGACAAGAAGCCGATGGTTATTCCTGGTCACATCACACATAGATGATTAGATCTTGGAAACAATAAGTGAGTGGAGCTATAAACATCGACTCTTTTTTTTTCAGGACTACACCAAAGCTATAAACATCACAGACACAGAGAGATGATAACATCTGAGAAACAATAAGTCGAGAGGGAAGCTTACCAAGAAGAATGGTAGCCCATGCAAAGTCTTTACGC